>NW_006921594.1:22742147-22742752 GCF_000298275.1 Orycteropus afer afer
TTTTTTTTTTTTTTTTCTCACTTGTTTATTGTCTAACTCTCTCCGTTGGAATAAAAATCCTTTAAGGACAGAAGGAAAAGATCTTTTATTTTACTATCCCTTTCTTCCCATATGCCTAACACTCAGCTATATACTTAACAAAGGGTAAATAAGAAATGAAATTTGTTGTTACCCTACACTCCAGAATTTCTCTTCTTTTATCAGGAGAGTAGCCTAAGAGATGTGTTACCACTACTTCTTCACAAAAAGTCTTACATGTGAGTGTTCTCATTAGTACAGAATTTTTCATTCTGTCTTGGATTATGGTCATCATGGCAGTATTTTACAGCCACTGATTGACATTCTCTCTCTCTCTCTCTTCTGCTTTTTTATTTTTACTGTGGTGAAAACATATACAACAAGACATTCCACAACACAACAACTTCCATATTTACATCAGGGACATTGATGGCATTATTCATGTTGTGTCACCATTATTGCGATCCTTTTCTAAATATTCCACCACCATTAGCATAAACTCAATGCCCTGAAAACAAAACCTTCCCCTTTCTCCCCTTTCTCCCTCCTTCCTGCCCCTGGTAACCACTAATAATCTTATATGTGTG
>NW_006921594.1:22742882-22751975 GCF_000298275.1 Orycteropus afer afer
ACATATTCATGGACTAATACAATATTTGTCCTTCTGTGATTGACTTATTTTATTTCACTCAGCATAATATCCTTCAAATTCTTCCGTGTTATGTGGTGTTTTGCAGATTCTACATTATTCTTTAGTATTGAGTAGTATTCCATTTTCTGTATGTACCACAGTTTGGTTATCTACTCCTCCATCGATGGGCACATAAGTTTTTTCCATCTCTTTGCTATTATGAATAGTGCTGTGATGAACGTGACTATTTGACGTACTCCCTTGAACTGAAAGTAGCTAAAGAGAATAGAAGAAATGACAAGACAAAGAGTTGAACAGATGATTTCAAAGAGCAACACGAGAAGACAAGGCGAATATTATAATGAAGTGTGAAAAGACCTGCTGTTAGAAAACCAAAAGGGAAGGACATGTTTGGCATTTCTCAAGCTGAAAGAATGCAAGAAAAAATTCAAGCCTCGAGTTACAATAGTGATGAGTTCTATGGGCAAAATATTGACTGATGCAAGAACCGTAAAAAGATGGAAGGAATACAGAGTCACTGAACAAAAAAGAATTGGTTGATGATCAACTACTTCAGGAGGTGGCATTTGATCACAAACCAATGGTATTGAAGGAAGAAGTCAAAGCTGTACTGAAGGAATTGGTGAAAAACAAGGCTTCAGGAATTGACGGAATACCCATTGAGATGTTTCAACAAAGGAATACAGCACTGGGGTCACTTACTCATCTCTGCCAAGTAATTTGGGAGAAAGCTACCTGGTCAACTGACTGGAAGAGATCCACATTTGTGCCATTCCAAAGAAAGGTCATCCAACAGAATGTGGAAATTATCTAACAATATCATTAAAATCAAACACAAGTAAAATCTTGACGAAGGTAATTAAAAAATGGTTGCAGCAATAAATTGACAGGGAGCTTCCTGAAATGCAAGCTGGATTCAGAAGAGGACATGGAATGAGGGAGGGGATATCATTGCTAATGTAAGATGGCTGTTCGCTGAAAGCAAAGAATACCAGAAAGATGTTTACTTATGTTTTATTGACTATCCAAAGACATTCAACTGTGTGGATCATAAGAAATTTTGGGTAATATTGTGAAAAATGGGAATTCCAGAACACTTAATTGTGCTCATGAGGAGCCCATACATAGACCAGGAGTCTGTTGTTCAAACAGAACAAGGAGATACTGCATTTAAAATCAGGAATGGGTGTGTCAGCGTTCTATCCTTTCACCATAATTATTCAATCTGTATGCTGAACAAATAATCCAAGAAGTTGGATTATATGAAGAAGAATGCATGCAGCATCAGGATTGGAGGAAGACTCATTAACAACCTGTGATATGCAGATGACATAACCTTGTGTGCTAAAATTTAAAATGACTTGAAGCACTTACTGATGAAGACTAAGGACTCCAGTCTGTGGTATGGATTATATCTCAACATAAAGAAAACAAAAATCTTTACAACTGGACTAATAAACAGCATCATGATAAATGCAGAAAAGATTAAATTTATCAAAGATTTCATTTTATTTGGATCCACAATCAATACCCATGGTAGCAGTCAAGAAATCAGATGTCATATTGCATTGGGAAAATCTGCTGCAAAAGACCTCTTTAGAGTGTTGAAGAACAAACATGTCACTTTGAAGACTAAGGTTCACCTAACCCAAGCCATGGTACTATCAATAGCCTCATATGCATGTAACAGCTAGAAAATGAACAAAGAAGACTGAAGAAGAGTTTATGCCTTTGAATTGTGGTATTGATGAAGAATACTGAAAATACCAGGGACTGTTATTGTCCTGGAAGAAGTGCAGCCAGAATGCTCCTTGGAAGCGAGAATGGCCAGACTTCATCTCATCTACTTTAGTCATGTTGTCAGAAAGGACCACTCCCTGGAGAAGGATATCATGCTTGATAAAGTGGAGGGTTAACAAAAAAGAGGACAACCCTCAATGAGAGGAAGTGACATAGTGCTGTGAAAATGGGCTTAAGTATAGCAAGTATTGTGAGGATGGTGCACGACAGGACAGTGTTTCTCTGTTGTACATTGGATCACTATGAGTTGGAATCCACTTGATGGTACCTAACAACAACAGAAACAACAACTGGCATATGTCTTCTGACAAGGAAGTGTACATATTCATGGAAGCATAGTATAGAAATTGGGACTCTCTGAGACATTTTGTCTTGGGAATCTAAGTTGTTTTATTAATTATTTACATTCATTTCCTCCTCAAAGCAACAACAACTATCATAATAACTCATATAATGTTCACAATGTGCCAAGCACTGTTTTAAATAATTTCTGTATATAATCTCAATTAATCTTCCTACATGAGGCAGATACCATTACTATCCCTAATTTTTCACATGGGGAGACTGAGGCACAGAAACAATACTTAATTTGTCAAAGGTTCTATAGCTGGGAAGAGGCAGTGCAGGGTTGCAAAGGCAGTCAGCTTTAGTCTGTTTTCTTACGATTATGCTGTCTTTTTGCAGACAACAACTGGGCATTAGTTACCTTGCGACCTTATACAATATTTCTCCCATCACAGGTTTTTGATAAATACATGTTATTTTTTTGTTTGTTTGTTTTGTTTAAATAGTAGTATGATAAATACCTGAGACATGAGTAATTTTTACAAGCAATGAGCCTTCCCAAAGACATATTTTCCCACTGAAAATATTCAGAGGATTAGATTTTATTCCAGACCATAAGCAAATTGCATGGTTACCCTTATCTTACCTTATGTGAAAAACTGTGGCTTTTTAATTACAACATTTATTGACCAAAGACAAACTATTTTAGAATCTGAAAATTATTGACAGAATTAGTCATCTTTCCAATCTTGAAATTTTGGCATATACATTTGTGCTGTGAACCCTAATTAATGGCACATGACAGTCATCACCATTTTTAAAACTCAAATTGGCAATGATAGCTAACTTATCATTAAGAATTCTTACTTTGCTTGTGTCACTGACATTTTCCTATAAATTACAACCAGTCTGTCGCTAACTGGAATATGCTCAGATGAGCAATTACACTATCTTAAATGAAGATTGATTTCCTCAGGCTGGAAATATAAGGAAAACACTTTCTTCAAACTTCTATAGTAGAATTATATCCTGCATAAGGAGCCCTGGTGTCATGGTTAAAGTGCTTTACTGCTAACTGAAAGGTTGGTGGTCTGAACTTAACAGCCACTCTGCAGGAGAAAGATGTGGCAATCTGATTCTTTGAAGATTTGTAGCCTTGGAAACCCTATGGGGCATTTCTATTCCGTCTTACCGGGTTGCTATGAGTCAGAATCAACTCCAGGGCAGGGATTTGGTTTGGGATATATCCCGCATAAAATAAATATACAAGCATACCTCATTTTATTGTGCTTCACTTTACTGAGCTTTGAAGATATTACATTTTTTGCAAATTGAAGGTTTGTGGCAACCTTGCATCAAGCAACTCTATCGGTGCCATTTTTCCAACAGCATACGTTCTCTTCATGTCTATGTGATGTATTTTGGTGACTCTCACAATATTCAAACTTTTTCATAATGCTTTTGAACACTTACTGGACTCAAGTATACTAAAAGTATAACTTTTAAATGCACTGGGAAACCAAAAATTTGCATGGCTTGCTATATTGTGATATTCACTTTATTGTGGTTGTTTGGAACGGAACATGCTATATTTCCAAGTTATGCCTTGATTAGCGTAAAAGTATCCTGTTACAAAATAAACTTTTCTCAAAAATACTTGAGAGTTGACCCTATCAGATGATTAAAAGCAAAAATAATCTCTTTTAAAAGTATCCATGAACATATTCAGCATTTTTCAAAAATGATGTCCTTTAAACCATAGATAAATTTATTTTACATGGATCATTAACCTACCTGTAAAACTAAAGTCCTAAAGCTTTTGGAGGAAAACATAGACATATCATCATGACTTGGAGGTAGGCAAAGTTTTCTTATGCCATGGAAAACAATAACTATAAAAGAAATTAGAGATAATTAGACATCATCAAAATTGAAATCTTACTCTCCTCATATTGAGTCATCATTAAGAAAATGAATCCAAATCATAGCCCAGAGAAAATATTTGGTAATACTTGTACTAGAGGAAATGACTTGGCTGTGGAACTGTACCTATTGAAAGGAAAGATGTTGAGAAATAGGCCAAACTACACTGTCTAAACTAAGACTGGATCCAGGTCAGTATGCTGGAATTGGCTCATAAGAGCTCCCCAGAGCCCAAGGGCATATCTCTTCCCAGAGCTGTTCAATAACTTCACATTAGTTGCTTGAAATTCATCATGCTGGGTGTATTTATATAATGGACCACGGACATCATGAGACCAGGGACTTTTTTTTTTTTTTTTTTAATTACAATATATTGTTTTGAGAGGTACTTTACTAGCACACCACTACCACTGCATAAACACACAGTGACTAGTTTTAAGAGACAATAATCTATCAAACTACTAAGGAAAAATAAATGCCTGTATACGTGTGTGTGCGCTAGGGGTGGGGGGCGAAAAAAAGCACTAGTGAAAGTTAAGCAGATGTACCATAAATGCATAAGAGAGACCTCTTTAATTGAATGACTCTAGTTTTTCTAAGTATCTGTACCCATTCCCTGGATTAGCCTATACCAACTAAAACCAAACTCATTGGCCTTGAGTCAGATCAGACTCAGAGCGACCTTGGATTTCCGAGGTGGTATGTTCAAACCCAGCAGCCACTCCTCGGAAGGAAGGTTGGGCATTCCTACTTCCGTAGTTATACTGCCTCGGAAACCCAAGGAGGGGTCGCTATGAGTCGGGGCCGACTCGATGGCAAATAACAACAACAACAACATCACTACAGAAGTAGATTGCCCAGTCTTCCTTATGAGGAGTGGATGATGGATTTGAACCACCAGCCTTTTGGGTAGCAGTTAGATGCCTTATGAGCTATGCCACTAATGTTATATAAAAATGATCAAGCAAATATATGTTTTTTATGTATGTGTGTAAGAGATTTCAAAGGTAAAATAACCCTGTCCTCTTACTTCCAATATATTACCCCTTATTGTAGATTGGTGATTTATAATTCCATAGGATTTTACTCCTTTAGCTTAAAAGAGTTAACCCTGCTTCAGTAGTTCTACTTTAATTACGCCTACTTCTCACGTATTGAATAGTTCATTATCTGACATTATGCTTTTATGACAATAGTAATAAATCTACTATCTGCCTATTTTGTGCATTAACAATGTACACCTGGCACTAATGAATGCCAAGGTGTGAGACAAGAGTAACATTGGCTGTGATGGTTAAGGTTATGTGTCTAGCTGGCTGAGCCATAATTCTCAGTGGTTTGGCAATTATGTAATGATTTAATTTTGCAGTTATGCAATGATGTAGTTATCCTCCATTTAGTGATCTGATATGGTCATTCTCCATTTTCACATGACACCAATTTTCACATAAATATTTGGTCTTTGGAACCTAACCACATTGATAAGTAAGCAGTGAGTGTATTCAGTCATTTATGAATTAAGTTATCTGAAAGTTTCTTGAATGCTTTGTGATATAGAACAAACTTTAAGTATAAACACACAGGATATATAAAGAGGTAAACCCAAATAAGGCAGTGAGAAACACTGGCTGTGGTGGTTAAGTTTGTGTGGCAACTTGGCTAGGCCTGGTTGAGTGACTGGGCAGCTGGATGTAGTATTCCCCACGATGAGACTGGTAATGAGCTCCATGGTGGAATCTACTGTGAGCAGTTGAGTAACTGCCTTAGGGATGTAGTCTGCTTCCTACATATAAGGAGAAGCCTTGGGGAATGGTCTCTAGCTTATGGCATGTTTGAACCCTGCATGTAGCCATGTTGTTGTTCAGCAGCCTGCCATGCTCTGCTGACCTTGGGACTTTCAAGAGACTTGAATTAATGGCCTGCTGTATGGTTTGGTAACTTCAGGACTGTGTCTTTATACTGATCAACCTTGGGTTTGTTAGCCTCAGCAGCCAGTAGCTGCCTGAGTGAAGAGATATCTGTAGCTTCAGTGGGCTGGGAGCAGGAGGCAGAGCTGCAACCCAAGGTTGAGGGGCTTTCACCCAGCCCCTAAAGCCTGTCACTTTGAACTTGGACTTAAAGCCTCCAAACTGTAAGAATAAACTGCTGTTTGTTAAGGCCGCCCCACTTGTGGTATATTATTGTCAGAGCAGCACTAGGTAACCAGAACACTGGCTATTAGAAAGAAATTTTGTTGTTGTTGTTATGTGCCGTTGAGACGGACCCGACTCATAGCTATCCCTCCTTGGGTTTCCGAGGCAGTATCACTATGGAAGTAGATTGCCCAACCTTCCTTCTGAGGAGTGGCTGGTGGGTTTGAACTGCCAGCCTTCTGGTCACCAGTCAAGTGCCTTAGGCACTACGTTGTGAAATTTTGCTGACCCTAAAATTCTGCTCTGAGTTGGTCCTACATCTTTCACCTCATCCGTAGACAAACTTGCAGGTTTTTATTCACATAATCTCTTCTTTAGATTTCAAATTCATGACATTTTCTTTCTTACCACTGTTTCCAGCCTCTTCTTTCTCCAGTCATTGAATAATAAACATTTCCTTCCTCAATGTCTTGGTGGGCAAAATCCATGTGCACAGAAAGTCAATAACCTATATTTGGTTAGATAATTCCAATCAGTACAAAAAGTGATACCATTAACATAGCTGTAGACTAAAAACACTGAAGTCAAAAAATTCTTGAAACTTACAGCATAATAGAGACAGTGTCAGAAAAACTTGGGCCCATGATGAGAAGTAAAATTACTATTGATCAGTATCAGCATCACATCATGTTTGTTTCATTGGTTCTCATGTTTGATCCAAATTAAAATTCCAAACCAAGAATACTAAAAAAAATTATTTTATTTAACTTTTGTTAAGGTTGCAAATTAATGACACATTTGTCATTGGTTATTGGGGAAAATAAAATGGGGTAATAGATTCATATTATGAATAAATGAAAAATAAAACTAATGATTGAAACAATGATAGGAAAAGGACTTCAGAATTTAATTTGAAATTTCAAGAATGAAAAAGGATTTGATAGAGGAAATGATTACATGTTAGGACCAGAAAAATAATAATGCCAAAAAGAGAATTTGCATATATTCTGGGTTGTGATCAGCCGGTGAAGGGAGCCAGATCAGAACTTGGTTCAGGTTGCAGGCATGACTAATGGCCAGTTGCTTGCTATCTAGGCAAAGGGTTGAGGGCAACATAAGATTAGGGAAGGACAAGTGCTATGAAGGGTGAGCCAAACTCAGTCTGATCAAGTTTTAAATCTTTTCTTTTCTTAGAAAAGAAGGCCTGTAAGTAAGTGCTGGAAACTGGAGAGTAAGAAGTATTAGCTCACAGCCACTCAGTTCACTTTTAAAGGCTGTTTAAATCAGGTTAAGCTTAGCACAGCAGTTCTCAAAATTTAGTGTGCTTGAGAACAATCAAAAACACTTAGCTAAGTACTCATAATGTCTGCTTTCACAAAATGCCTCGTTGTTATTTTGTAATCATCATCATCACCATTATTGTTTCCTAACTTTTATTTATACCCTGTATTTCCTATCTTGCTGTTTATGATTTTAATCCCTTCTAAATACAGACTTTGTCCAAGTCCTTTCTAAGGAGTTTTTTAAAATTCACCCTCTAATATCTTGATAGCTGTTTACTGGGAGAGTAAATAGTTCTTTAATTGAACTATGCCATTTTTGTGTGTTCTTTTGAATATATAAGAATAATATAATTTATTAATTATAGAGACTTCTTCCCTTTAGTGATACAGTTTTAGTGATACAGTCTTAAAATTCTCCTCTCATGTCTTTTAAAACAGAATTGGAATAAAACTCTTGGGTGTTTTCCTGCCCTTAGGAAGGTGGTGTGTTGCTTGCCTACACCATGTCGTATAGGCCGTCTTGGTTTGATTGTTTCCCTCCATACTTGGCATGGGTTTTCTAACCTCAAAGTCTTTGTCCATTGCCATTTTGCGTACTCATGATAATCTCTCCATTCCTTCTCACTATGGTATCTTCTAATATTCCTTCTTTGAAGTCATGAGTCTTTTTCAAAAATGAGGGAGATGGTGCCACCCAATATGCCAGAGCCTCTGAAAATACTAGCTTTAGGAGCCATGATTTTTATGATCTTTTCCTGTCAATATCCTTTAGCCAAACACCACCAGAAATACACCTGTAGTTAGACACTTTGGGATCATTACTCATTTCAGACAAGGACAAGTTTGTCACAATAAATAGTGAATGACTCAGTAATAGGTTGTTAGAAAGAATACATTAAAGAATTTGGACTTCGCTTGGGTGATTGGGGGAATATAGCTTTTTTCCTAAATTGATTGTTGTTAGGAAACAGTAATTTTATGAAGAGTGTTTTACTAAATCAGAGGGAAGAAGAGACTGAAGCTAACGTAATTTGTAAAGAAGCATCAGTCATGTATAACTGGGAAGTGGGGATATGTGATGTCTGTGGATTAGACAATGTTCATAATTTGTCTGTATTCAGGCATAATATGGAATTGGCTTGTTTCTGTCTTGGTACATCATATCCACAGAGTGGCTTTGTCTAAAGTTAACGTTCCGTGAAATTGTTTATGTTCAATAGCGGAACATCAGCCTTAGCTGTGAGTACCAGGGCAGTACCCAGCAAGGCCAAGACCTAACTGATGGTGCCAGGACAGGTCCTGAATGTCTGAGGCTGTATTCTCTTTATAATGACTAAGTCCTTTGTTCCTTCAGTGACTAAAATTATTTGCATAAAATCCAATTTCTACTACTTTGATAACTTGAAATAAGGGTCTAGTTAAGTGGCTTTGTCATTTCCCCCATCCCTATATTGTTGTTAGGTGTCGTCAGTTCAGTTCTGCCTCATAGCGACCACATGTATAACTGGTCCTGCACCTCCTCACAGTCCTTGCTGTGCTTGAACCCATCACTGCAGCCACTGTGTCCATCCATCTCATCGAGCATCTTCCTCTCTCTCACTGACCCTCCACATTACCAAGGATGATACTCTTTTCTAAGGACTTGTCCC
>NW_006921594.1:22752735-22760808 GCF_000298275.1 Orycteropus afer afer
GTGTGGATTCTGCATGAGCACAGTTGAATGTTCTGGAATTCCCATTCTGCACAATGTTATCCATAATTTGTTACGATCCACACAATAAAATCCCTTTGCTTAATCAATGAAACACAGGTAAATATCTTTCTGGTATTCTTAGCTTTCAGTTAAGATCCATCTGACATCAGCAGTGATATCACATGTTCTACATCAAGGTTGGGCAATCTACTTCCGTAGTGATATTGCCTCGGCAACCCAAGGAGGGGTCGCTATGAGTCAAGGCTGACTCGACAGCACATAACAACAACAACAAAAACATCTTCAGTCCAGCTTGAATTTCTAGCAGTTCCCTCTCAATATACTGCTGCAACCATTACTTAATTATCTTCAGCAAAATTTTACTGTATATGATATTAATGATATGGCTTGATAATTTCTGCATTCTGTTGAATCACCTTTCTTTAGAAGGGCACAAATACGGATTTCTTCCACTCGGTTGGCCAAATAGCTATCTTCCAAATTTCTTGGCATAAACAAGTGAGTGCATCCAGTGCTGCTTCCATTTGTTGAAATATCTCAATGTGTATTCCATCAATTCCTGGAGCATTGTTTGTTTTCCACCAATTCTTTCAGTACAGCTTGGACTTCTTCCTTCAATATCATCATTCTTCATTTTACACTGCACTGCCTCCTGAAATGGTTGAACATCAACCAATTTTTTTTTGGTACAGTGACGATATGTATTACTTCCATTTTCTTTTGATGCATCCTTCGTTATTCAATATTTTGCCCATAGAATCCTTCAATATTGCAATTTGAGGCTTGATTTTTTTCTTCAGTTCTTTCAGCTTGAGAAATGCCTAGTATGTTCTTCCCTTTTGGTTTTCTAATTCCAAGTCTTTGCACATTTTATTATAATACTGTACTTTGTCTGCTCAAGCTGCCCTTGGTAATCTTTGTTCAGCACTTTTATTTGATCATTTCCTCCACTCACTTCATAATTTGTTTAAGAGAAAGTTTCAGAGTCTTTTCTTACATCCACTTTGGTCTTCTCTTTCTCTCCTGTCTCATTTTCTTCAGCTTTGGCTTTAGTTCTTGGTATGTAAATATGAGTAACAGCATTAACTGGTCTTCCTTTTAGGTGTTTGAATACTATCCTATCACTGACAGCGTTGTACTTTAGGATAGATCTTGAAATGTTCTTTTTGACCATGAATGCTGTGCTATTCCACTTCAATTTGTCCTTCTCATGTAGTAGACCATATGATTGTCTGATTTAAAATGGCCAATACTAGTCCATTTCAGCTCACTAATTCCTGGGATATCAATCTTTATGTGTTCAATTTCATTTTTTTGACAGCTTCCAAATCTCCATCTGTATAACTATGCTCAAAACATTGGATACATATAGTACAAAATGTTATTCCTGGAAGGCTAGCAGTTTGAAAATCAGTAAGAACTATGATAGATCAGTCGAGATAAAACCGACACAAACTGTTTTAGTAATTGATTAGTATTTTGCACTTACATTATTGAAAAAAAAATAAAAATGAGACAACATATACCATCAACAGATATGAAATAAAAAGGACTAAAATTTAAATTTTATGTAGCAAAATTTTCTTATGAAGAAATTAAGGGATCTTCCAAATTACTACATAGAAAAATAGTTCGATAATCACAGATTGTAGAATCTTAGAGTTAGGAATTATCATAAATCATTGTATTATTGAAAATATGCATCTGATTTGAACTAGATAAATGTGATTAAATATATAGGTGCCATATTCTTTATTTAGATATTCTAATACTTCCTAAAATAAAAGAGATAATTTTGTCTCTTATACAGCAATAAATTTTCCTCATCATAAACTTTGTATAAAGCAAAGAACATCTAGTAAGGGATTTAAGTTTATAACTTCATAATATTCAATAATTTATAGTAATGTATAGATTCAAAATGAGTGGAAGTATTGCCAAATGTCCCTTGCTAATAATTTATTCTGTAACTTGTTACAAGTCTAAAAGGAAGTGTTGAGGGGGTTGAGATAAGGTTATAAATGAAGAAGCTGGATTATATAAGTTACATGTAGAAAAGGTGTCTTTCCTTTATACTAATATAATATTGAAAAATTTTGGAATATTGCTAGGTGGCATAGTGCCTAAGGCAATTGACTGCTAACCAGAAGGCTGGTGGTTCAAACCCATCAGCCTCTCCTCGGAAGGAAGGTTGGGCAATCTACTTCCATAGTTATACTGCCTCAGAAACTCAAGGAAGGGTTACTAAGAGTCAGATCTGACTCAACAGCAGTAAGTTTGGTTTTTGAGTTTTGGTTGATATATCCATGTATATATAAATTCAAGGTTTCAGTCTAATTTTTAAGGTTAGTGTTCTGCAGCCTTGAACACAATTTTGGTTGGTCTGAAAATATAACAAAGGCAATATGAAAGAAATGGTTTATTTGTTTTCCACCCCACTGTCTTCACCATATCATATTGTTAATAAAGAGTAGCTATTTTGATTTAACTTGGTAGATTTTCCCTTTAGTTACCCTTGAAGATATGGCCTAAACAAAGAAAGATGTTCATTTTTCATTTTTTCCCTTTAAGTTTTATCCTTTTGCATAGTCTTGTTTCATCTTTCCTATTTCAAGTAAAACATATAACAGTTTTATGTGACCCAGAAATAAGAATGTACTGAATAACAAACTGAAATTTAGAAGTTAAAATTCCAGTTAAACATTTTAAATTTTTATCAGTCAAACAAGGCTAAATACTTTGAAAGTTTTGACATCCATGTCACAAGAGTACGTGATTTTTTTTTTTTTTTTTTTGTGCATGGTGCCTAAGGCACTTGACTGCTAACCAGAAGGCTGGCAGTTCAAATCCACCAGCCACTCCTCAGAAGGAAGATTGGGCAATCTACTTTCATAGTTATACTGCCTTGGAAACCCAAGGAGGGGTCGGATGGCAAATAACAACAATAACATATACAACCATGGACAATACTTTTGATCCCTAAGTCTGAATTCATCTGTAGTTGGTGTTGATGATGAAAATGATGCCAAAGATCTCATGATAAAATACTGCAAGACCAATGGCTTATTCATTGCAGATATCTTTTTTCAACAACATAAACAGTGGCTTTACATGTGAACCTCACCAGATAAAATACACAGAAATCAAATCTGTGGAAGAAGTGATGGAGAAGCTTAATCTCATTAGTCAAACAAGGCCAAGAGATGACTGTGGAACAAACCATTAATTGCTCATATGCAAGTTCCACTTGAAGCAGCAGAAAACTAGAATAAATCCATAAGAACCAAAATTTGGCCTTGAGTATATCCCACCTGACTTTAGACACCATCTGAAGAATATATATGATACATCGAACAGCAATTACCAAAGACCAGATGAGTTGTGAGATGACATCAAGAACATCATACATGAAGAAAGCAAAAGATGAATAAAAAGACAGGAAAGGAACATAAGACCAAAATGAATGCCAGAAGAGACTCTGAAACTTGCTCTTGAAAAGAGAGTAGCTAAAGCGAGTGGAAGAAAAGATTAAATAAAAGGGCTGAACAGAAGATTTCAAAGGAAGCTCAAGAAGATGAAGTAAAGTATTATAATGGAATGTGTAAACACATGGAATTAGAAAACCAAAAGGGAAGAACACTGTAGGCATTTCTCAAGGTGAAAGAACTGAAGAGAAAATATAAGCCTCAAATTACAATATTAAAGGATTTTATGGGCAAAATGGGAGCTCTGGTAGCATAGTGGCTAAGACACTTGCCTGCTAACCAGACGGCTGGCGGTTCAAACCCACCAGCCACTCCTCGGAAGGAAGGTTGGGCAATCCTACTTCCGTAGTGATACTGCCTCGGAAACCCAAGGAGGGGTCACTATGAGTCGGGTTTGACTCGACGGCACATAACAACAACAACAACAACAACATGGGCAAAATATTGAACGTTGCAGGAAACATCAAAAGAAGATGGAAGTAATACAGAGTCACAGTACCAAAAAAGAATTTGTTGACATTCAACTGTTTCAGAAGGTAGTATACAATCAAGAACTGATGGTATTGAAGGAAGAAGTCCTAGCTGTTCTGAAAGAATTGGCAGAAACAAAGCTGCAGGAAATCATGGAATACACATTGAGATGTTTCAAAAATGGATATAGTGCTGGATGCAGTCTCTTCTTTATGTCAAGAAATTTGGAAGACAGCTACCAGAACAACTTAGTGGAAAAGTTCCTTATTAGTGCCCATTCCAAAGAAAGGTGATCCCACAGAATGTGGAAATTATTGAACCATATCATTATTATCACACACAAATAAATTTTGCTTAAGATAATTCAAAAACAGTTGCAGCAGTGTATTGACAGGGAACTTTCCGCAATTCGAGTTGAATTCAGAAGAAAATGTGGAACAAGGGATACCGTTGCTGATGTCAGATGGATCTTAGCTGAAAGAACTGAATACCTGAAAGATGTTTACTTGTGTTTTATTGACTATGTAAAGGCATTTGACTGTGTGGATTAAAACAAATTATAGATAACATTGTGAAGAATGGGGAATAAGGATATTTCTTTTGAAGTATTCTCTTCTCTATTTTATGCTGGGTCAAATTTGCATATAATTATGTGCTTTTGCATCTGAAAGCTTAATATTATTCTCTGGAAGTTTGCTATGGATTAACATTTGATACTGGTTTTTGTTATAGTCAAAAGGGTATTTTATGTACCCACCTTAATAAGAGGTTTCTACTTGAAATGGAAATAAATCAATTCTCTTACCAAACTTTTCTGTCACTCAACAATTGTGTTTATGCAAGCTCTTTACACCTCATAGATATTCCCATCATTATATAAATTATGCCCATATGAACAGTGCACATTTCTCTTTTTTGGCTTACATCTAGTCCTTTTTTCTCCTGAGCATACTAGGGTTGTAGCAAACAATGTAATTGCTTTTAGTTGCAGAAAACTGCCCAATTATTTCTAAGACAGTCTTCTCTCTTTCCTATTACATTTAGATTTAGGTTCTCTTTCACCTCTTTATCCCAACCAGAACCAAACTCACTGCTGTGGAGTTGGATCTGACTCATAGTGACCCCTCCCTGGGTTTCTGAAGCAGTATCACTATGAAGTAGATTGCCCACCAGCCACTCCTCAGAAGGAAGACTTGGCAATCTACCTCCATAGTGATACCACTTCAGAAACCCTATATCTCTTTAAAAGGACTCAATATATTTACAGTAATATACCAACTGACCAACAAAGACTACAGTCTTCAGTATGGATTACACCTCAAACATAAAAAAAAAAAATTTCCTCACAACTGGACCAATAAGCAACATCATGATAGATGGAGAAAAGATGGAAGTTGTCAGGGATTTCATTTTATTGGATCCACAATCAACACCCATGGAAGTAGCAGTCAAGAAATCAGATTGTATTGTACTGGGCAAATCAGCTACAAACAACCTCCTTAAAGTGTTAAAGAGCAAAGATGTCACTTTGAAAACTAAGGTGCACTTAGCCCAAACCATGATATTTTCAATTCCTTCATATGCATGTGAAAGCTGCAAAAATGGGCTCAAGTATGGTAAGAATTTTAAGGATGACACAAGACCAATTAGTGTTTGGTTCTGTTGAACATAGGGTTACTATGAGTCAGAGCTGACTGGCAGGCACCTAACAACCACCAAGATAAAACACAAGTATATTCAACAAAATAGCAGGTTCACATAACCATTCATTGCTTCATCCTGACAAGACCATTCTTTCACTGACTCCATTTACTGACTCCAGTCCATGTAAATTAAATTATCAATCTTTGCTGCCTATTGGCCAATGGTTTTTCCTGTGGGAGCGCTCTGCCTCTTGACTTTTACTCCCCACCTCTACTCTTTTTTTCTTCCCTCATCCCACTCCCTATGACACTGAAGTGTGACCCCACCTCATCACTTTCTTGGGAGCCAGTCCTGGGAGCCACACCCTACCTTAGGACAAACCAAAAACAAACACTGCCATCTAGTTGGATCCGACTCATAGTGACCCCTCCTTGGGTTTCTGAGGCTGTATCACTACGGAAGTAGGTTGCCCAATCTTCCTTCTGAGAAGTGGCTGGTGGGTTTGAACCGCCAGCCTTCTGGTTAGTAGTCAAATGCCTTAGGCACTATGCTGACACAGGCCTGTAAAGCAAAGAGGAGAGAAGGGAAAATCAGGAGGTAAAATGCTTCCTCATAGGAATTGAAGTCTGTGAGTGCCTTTGTTATTCACTTTGCTTCTTGTTAGCTTTAAAATGTATTTGTCACTTCTACTTTTCTTATTTTGTTTCCCCTTGTACCAAAATTGTTCCTGATATTTTAATTTTTATCCAATTTTTACTTCTCTTATTTCTACCTTGGTTATTATGCTCCAAGGTGCCTTCAGAAAAGCTTAAGAATGTATTGCTGCCACTCATGGCACTCAGGGTTTGCTTTTCAGTTTTTAGCTCTTTTTCCTGTGGATACCCCCATAAATAGCAAGTACATTCTCCACTGAAATGGGTTCAACTTGTCTTCATTAGACTGAATATAAGTGTAGTTTTAGCCTTATCTTTTTTTTCCAGTATTATTATAATAGATCTCCAGCTGATCTTTCCAACTCAATTTATAGGTTCTATTGTGACCTTTTAAAAGTGCAAAGTCTTATCCTGTCACTCCCACTACTTAAAGTTATTAAATGGTTCTGTTTTGTTTACATGATAAAGAACAATTCCCTTTGAATGCCATGCAAGTGTTTTCAAGGTCTAATCACACCCATTTTCCTCACTCTTTATCTCTTTTTTAAGAGTACTTTTTCTAGTTTTCCAAACATACCATTCCTCCCCTGCTTCTGAATTAACTTGCTACTCTTCTGCTTGCACTGTTCTTTCTAATCTCTTGTGTAATTAAAAAAATCTATTCATTCATTGCAGTCCTTCAATTATTGTATAATCTTTCTCCTCTCAAAAAAAAAAAAAAAAAATCACAGTCTATGGAAAACATATATAATTCATCTTTGTATCCCAGTGCCAAGCACAAACTTTGGGATACAGTCAATGATCAGGAAGTATTTGAGTGAATAGCATAGTGCCTAAGGCACTTGACTGTTAACCAGAAGGCTGGCGGTTCAAACCCACCAACCACTCCTTGGAAGGAAGGTGGGGCAATCTACTTCCGTAGTGATACTGCCTCAGAAACCCAAGGAGGGGTCACTATGAGTTGGGGCTGACTCGATGGCACATAAAAACAAACAACAACAAGTCCTTTGAATCATCTTTTTATTACATATCTTCAATTTCCCCATTTTGGAGGAGCTTCTTAAATATGAAGAAGATTAAATGAGAAAATGAAATCCTTTTTTCCCCCTGAAAATTGCCTCACCCATACCCCAGGTTCCTGGTCACCAATAGCCCCTAGATTCATATATGACTAACAGAGAAGAAACCCATAAGAAATTATGTCTTTATCCCAAGTTCACAGACCCTACTAAAGAATGTGATTGGTATAGTTTGTTTCAGATGGTCATCCTTAGACTGGTAAAATGTGAACCAAAAAAAAAATTTATATATGGCTTAACATTGGCAAAAACCCAGCCCAAGACCAATTACTGTACCCAGAAAGGTCATACAACTAAAGGAATTAACCTCATAAAGATAAGGATATTCTTTCATTAGAAATAAGAAGGATCTTAAAAAAAGAAAAAAAAAAGAGAGAGAGAAAGAAATGATTTATACGGACACTTTAGTAACAATGTTAAGTCTATAAATTGGATCGTCTCAATCTTTTCAGTAAAATAAAAGCAAAACAAAACTGTTATATCCTAAGAAGACACGTTTTCAGGGAAATACCTAAGAAGATAAAGAAGATAGGGAAGAATCATTAAAATGAAGATAAAAGTCAGATGACAGAGGAAAAAGTAATGGATTGGTAAACAGTTATTGTGTGTGATTCAGTTAAATATAATTATGCTTTTAAAAATGTGTTAGATTACCAAATGAATATTAGTTTTTGAAAAAAGTCACAGTATTTCAAAGCTTGAAAAAAAAAAAAAAAAAAA
>NW_006921594.1:22761883-22765993 GCF_000298275.1 Orycteropus afer afer
CTCTGGTAGCATAGTGCCTAAGGCACTTGACTGCTAACCAGAAAGCTGACGGTTCAAACCCCCCAGCCACTCCTCAGAAGGAAGGGTGGGCAATCTACTTCCATAGTGACACTGCATTGGAAACCCAAGGAAGGGTCGCTATGAGTTGGGTCTGACTCGATGGCACATAACAACAACAACAACAACAACATGTTTATGTTTAACATGTTGTTTAAATATTCTGTGCTGCCTTTTTACTGTGGTAGTAAATGAGTAACTAACTAACTAAGGAAACAAATATCATCATAGTCATTAGTTGCCTTTGAGCCAGTTCTAATTCATACCAACATTATGTACAATAGAATGAAATGCCTGGTCCTGCACCATCTTCAAAATCATTTCCATGCTTGAGCAATCATCACAGCCACTGTGTCAGTCCATTACACTGAAGGTCTTCCCCTTCTTTGCTGACCCTCTACTTTACCAAACATAATAGCCTTCTCCAAGTTGGTCCTTCTGACAATATGACAAAGGTATGAGAGACAAAGTCTGGTCATCTTGCTTCTAAGCAGCACCCTGGCTGTACTTCCTCAAATATAGATGTCTTTGTTCTTCTAGCACTCCACTGTTCATTCAATATTCTTCACCAGTATCACAATTCAAATGTATCAATTCTTCTATGGTCTTCATTATTCATTGCCCAACTTTCACATGCATATTGAGGCTATTGAAAATACTATGGCTGGAGTCAGGCAAACACCTTAGTCTTCAAAGTGACATCTTTGTTCTTTAACACTTTAAAGAGATCTTTTCAGCAGATTTTTGATTTCTTGATTGGTGTTTCCATGGATATTGATTGTGGATCCAAATAAAATGAAATCCTCGACAAGTTCAATCTTTTTTCCATTTACCATGATGTTGCTTATTGGTCCAGCTGTGAAGATTTTTTTTTCCTAATGAAGAGGTGTAATCCATACTGAAGGTTGTAGTCTTTGATCTTCACCATTAAATACTTCAAGTCTTCATCACTTTCAGCAAGCAAGGTTCTGTCATTAGCATATCATTTATTGTTAATGAATCATTCTCCAAACCTGATGCCATGTTCTTCTTCATGTAGTCCAACTTCTTGGATCATTTGCTCAGAATACATATTGAATAAGTATGATGAAAAGACACAACGCTGATACACAGCTTTCCAGATTTTAAATTCTCTTTGTTTGAAAGACTGTCTCTTGGTCTATGTACAGACCTCATAAGTACAATTAAGTATTTAGAAATTCCCATTATTTTCAATGTTGTTCATAATTTGTTATGATTTGCACAGTTGAATGCCTTTGCATAGTCAATAAAATACAGGTAAACATCTTTCTGGTATTCTATGCTTTCAGCCAATATCCATCTGACATCAGCAATGATTTTCTTTATTCTACATGCTCTTCTGAATCCCACTTGAAATTCAGGTGGTTCCTTGTTGGTGTACTGCTGCAACCATTTTTAAATCATCTTCAGCCAGATTTTACTTGTGTGTGCTATTATTAATGTTTGCAATATTAATTTTTGTGATCTGTTGGATAATATTTCTTTGAATGGGTACAAATATGGATCTCTTCCAGTTAGTTGGCCAAATTGCTCTCTTCTGAATTCAGTGAGTGCCTTTACCACTGCATCTGTTTGTTGAAACATCTCAATGACTGTTCCATCAATTCCTGGAGACTTGTTTTTCTCCAATCCCTTCAATGCAGCTTTGACTTCTTCCTTCAATACTTTTGACTCTCGATCATATGCTGTCTCCTAGAATGGTTGAACATTGATCAATTCTTTTTGGTACAGATATTTTGTGTATTCCTTCCACTTTCTTTTGATGCTTTCATCTTTCAATATTTTCCCTATATAATCCATTATTATTGCAACTTGAGCGTTGATTTTATTTTCTTCAGTTCCTTCAGCCTGAGAAATGCTGAGTATGTTCTTTCTGTTTGATTTCCTAACTCCAGGTTTTTGCAAATTTCATCATAATACTTTACTTCATGTTCTCATACTAACCTTACAAATCTTCTGTTCAACTCTTTTATTTCATCATTTCTTCTATTTGCTTTAGTTACCCTCCATTCAAGAGCAAATCTCACAGTCTCTTCTGACATCAGTTGTGGTCTTTTCTTCCTTTCCTGTTTTTGATAAGCTTTCGCTTTTATGTATGATATCCTTTTTGTCATCCCACAACTCATCTGGTGTTTGTCATTTGTGCTCAGTTCATCAGATTTATTCTTCAGATGATCTCTAAATTCAGATGGGATATAGTCAAGGTCATATTTTGACTTTTAATTTTCTTTAGCTTCATCTTAAACTTACATATGAGAAATTGATGGTTTGTTCTCTGGTCAGCCTCTGGCCTTTTTCTGACAGATGACATTGAACTTCATCATATCTTTCCACAGATGTAGTTGATTCAAATAGAATACCTGAGTATTCTATTTGACAAGTTCCACCTGTATAGTTGCCATTTATGTTGGTGAAAAGAGGTCTTTGCAATAAATAACTCATTGTTCTGGCAAAATTCTATCACATGATCTCCAGCTTCATTTCTGTCACACAGCCAAAAATGGTATTTTTCAAATATCGTTACTTTTTCTTTGTTTCCCATTTTCACATTCCAATCACCAGTAAATATCAATAGATCTTAACTGTATGTTTGGTTAATATCGGACTGCAGAAGGTGGTAAAAATCTTCTATGTTTTCTTCTTTGGCTTTAGTGATTGGTGAATAAATTTGAATAATAGTAACATTAACTTATCTTCCTTATGTTGTTGTTGTGTTGTTATGTGCCATCGAGTTGAACCCTACTCATAGCGACCCCTCCTTGGGTTTCCGAGGCAGTATCACTATGGAAGTAGATTGCCCCATCTTCCTTCTGAGGAGTGGCTGGTGTGTTTGAACCACCAGCCTTCTGGATCTTCCTTTTAGGCATATGGATATTACCCTATCACTGGCAGCATTATACTTCAGGACATATCTTGAAATGTTCTTTTTGATGATGAATGAGATATAATTCCTCTTTAATCTGCCACTGCCATCATAGTAGATCATATGATCATCAGATTCAAAATGGCCAGAATCAGTCCATTTTAGGTTGGTAATGCCTAGAATATTTCTTTTCAAGCATTTCATTTTATCGTTGACAACTTCTAATTTTCCTAGATTCATACTTTTGTACATTCTGCACTCCAGTTATCAACGGATCTACATTCTGATTATTTTTGGATATTTTGAGATGTTTATTGTCATTTTGAGTTATGCCACATCAACAATTGAAGGTGCTGACAGCTTTGTTCCATCCATGTCATTAAAGTCTACTCCACTTTGAGGAGGCAGCTTTTCTGCAATCTTCTTTTGAATATTTTCCAACATATCATTGTATCACGCAATATTTTCTTGGTATTCATAATGTTTTCTGTGGCCAGTTTTTTTCAGAAGTGGACCTGCCATGTCCTTCTTCCTAGTCTGTCTGAATTTGGCAGCTTCACTGAAACCTGTCTACTGTGGGCGACCCTGCTGGTATGTGAATCACTGCTGGCATAGCCTCCAGCATCACAGGAGCAGCACACAAATCACCACAGTATGACAAAACGGCAGACGAGGAGTGGGGCATGTATCTAGAAAGATAGATAGATAGGTAGGTAGATAGATAGATAGATAGATAGATAGATAGATAGAGATACACGTACACTGGTAGTATAGTAGTTAAGGCATTTGGCTTGTAACCACAAGGTTGGTGGTCTGAACCCACAGGCTCCTCCTTGAAAGAAAGATGATGTGGTCTGCTTTTGCAAAGATTTACAGCCTAGAAACCCAATAGGGCTGGCTATGAGTCAGAATCAATTTGATAGCAGTGAGTTTTATACATACACATACACACACATATACTATATATATATATATATATACACACACACACCCACACAAGGAGCTTTCATGGTATAATGCTAAGACATTTGACTGCTAATCAGAAGTTTGGCGGTTCAAACCTACTAGCCACTCCACAGAAGGAAGACTGGGCAATCTACTTGTGTAAAGATTTACTGCCTTAGAAATCCAAAGGGGTTGCTATGAGTCAGGATCAGCTTGATGGCAGT
>NW_006921594.1:22766093-22772461 GCF_000298275.1 Orycteropus afer afer
TATATACATAGTGTTGTGGTAAATATATGTTAAACAGTTTATTTGCTATTTCAACATTTTTCACATGGATAATTCAGTGATATTATTAACATTCATCATTTTGTGCAACTTTCGTCACTATCCATTTCCAAATTTCCCAAATTGCGCTCTCCCTTCTATCATCTGATGATGACTAAGAAACTTTGATCTCAATATATTGACCTGTTCTAGGTATTTCATGTAAGTGAGATCATACAATATATATCATGTATATGTCATATAAGTGAGATTATACAATATATTTTCTGCCTTATTTCACTCAGCATAATGTTTTAAAGTTTCAACCATATTGTAACATTTATCAAGACCTCATTTCTCTTTATGACAGAGAAATATTCCATTGTAAGTATGTAAGATTAGTGGAGCTTGGAAAGGAGTATGGCCACAAAAGCATTACATCTAGGTGGTGCATGTGGGGTAGATTTTAAAGTTAGTTATCTGGGACTTTTTAAAGTGAAGAAATGAAGGAGAGTACAGGAGATGAGTAGGAGCTCTGGTAGCATAGTGCCTAAGGCACTTGACTGCTAACCAGAAGTCTGGCAGTTCAAACCCACCAGCCACTGCTCGGAAGGAAGGTTGGGCAATCTACTTCCATAGTAATACCGTCTCAGAAATCCAAAGAAGGGTCTCTATGAATTGAGTCTGACTTGGTGGCACATAATAACAACAAGCAACACATAGGAGATGAGTATGTTTGAAGTCAACTTCTATGACATATTCATATAATATAAGCTATCCATATTTTAGGGAGCTTTGGTAGCGTAGTGCCTAAGGCACTTGACTGCTAACCAGAAGGCTGGCAGGTCAAACCTACCAGCCACTCTTCGGAAGGAAGTTTGGGCAATCTACTATAGTGCTACTACCTTGGAAACCCAAAGAGGGAGGGATCGCTATGAGTCAGGTCTAACTCAACAGCACATAACAACATAACAACATCCGTATTTTAAGGAGCTCTGATGGATAGTGGCTGCTAACCAACTGCAAGAGGGGAGAGAAATACAATATGTTAATTTAAATAGAATTTTCCTTAAAATGAAGTAAAATTTAAGAAAACCAAGGGACACTGGAACCAGAATATTTTTTAAATATTGTGTGGAAATTTAGAAAAGGTAAATTATTCCAATTATTCATGGGCTTATATTTAAATTGACTGGAATTGCTGAAGGAGAATGGAGAATCATGACACACTTCAATAATTAAAGCAATACTTTATAAAATATGAAGGTAAAACCTGGAAAAAGAGATGTGGGTAGAGGTAAAAATGTAGAAAATAGAAACAAAGCAGGAAAAGAAAGCAGTATTAGTTGAGGGTTTGCAAATAACCATACAGATAACTTAGAGGAAGTGACTCCCTAGGTCCCTGAAACCACTTGTTAAATGATCTGAGCTAGATGACCTAAGACTCCCAACACTTCTGCAATATGAAAGTCAAGACAGGAAGAGGAAAAAAAAATGTGTCATACATAGAAGTGGAAGAAAGGTCTTTGAACCAAGAGTCACAGATATTTATATCTGAAAAATGTGCATGCCCTGAGAGTCCAGAGGGCTTTGTGGTCTTCAACATAGGAATCTGTATGTAGATTTGCCTTCTGTGTGAGCTATCTCTAGAATGTAAGCTCCTGGAAGGTAAGTGTTCTAAACCACATATGCCAATTCAGTGAACTCTACTATTGGGCTATCTTGGTAAATATTATTAAGCCTCCCTGGAATAGAATGGTGAACACCCTCTTATACTGGCTTCTGACTGAAGCAGTGCTGTTGTTGTTGTTGTTGTTGTTGTTATGTGCCGTCGAGTCAGCCCTGACTCATAGCGACCCCTCCTTGGGTTTCCGAGGCAGTATCACTACGGAAGTAGGATTGCCCAACCTTCCTTCCGAGGAGTGGCTGGTGGGTTTGAACCGCCAGCCTTCTGGTTAGCAGTCAAGTGCCTTAGCCACTATGCTACCGGAGCTCCCGAAGCAGTGCTGTAGCAATCAGAAAGACCATCTATATACTATGTGCTCCATGAAGTCCTCACTCTGTCATTTTAGGTATCCTAACTGTTCTTGCAGAGAAGGTTAATCAGATACACACATTTAATAGTCTATAAGATTCAGCTAATCTTTCAGTCAGACAACCAAGAATTCTCTGAAATCAACAGTTAAGAAATGGATCATTGCTCAACTGCACTTTATGTAACTGAGCTTGCTGAATCTTTTTATACCCTGTTATGTAAGAATAGAGGTAAGCCAGTAATATTTCTAGCCAATTCATAAATCTTTGACACTATTAATTTCACCAGCAAAAAAAAGCTTTGTTATTAGCATTTATTATGCAAATCTCCAGTGGTTAGATGATAAAGATAGCAGGAGTATAGACTTTTATTACATGCTAGGTAACACGCTCCAGAATGAATATTCTCAACTAAGGTAGCTGCCCACTTCCAGGAAGAATATTAAAAGTGTCTACCACTCACATAAAAATTATTTATGCTAATTTTATGTTAACGTTTTGAAGTACATAACAGACAATCTCATAGTAGTAATGTTTTCTTCCTCTTTATGACAGAGATCTGGGCACATAGTAGCCACATAATAAATATTTGTTGAGTGTGTGTATGAATTCATGGCAACTCAGCAAATATTGCTGTCTTTGTTCCTTCAGGTGGCAAAGGTATGTCTTACTCTTGTAAACCCGGACTTGCTTGTTTTGGCAAGCCTCCACCCAATGTTGCCCCCATCTCCAGATTTCCACAAACCAGAAATATTCATTGATACTTTCCTTCTCATCCCAAAGACCGTATAGTTACGAGGTTCCTGGGAGGACTGTAAAGTCCTATAAGAAAGATGGCACAGTAAGGAAAGAGTCAAGGGAATTGCTGTGAGAGAATAGGTAGGGATATCCCTGGAGAAAGAGCTGCTTCTGTGTTCTTTTAAATGTCACAGCTTAATTGTTTTTTTTTTAAAGGAAAGAACCAACATGAAAGCAGCTCATTTTCAAGCTGAAGTAGTTGGTAAACACTAGCTGCAGGGTTTACTTTGGTTTAGGAATCCCACTGCCTTACTGAAGTGTCAATCAAAATTTCACAGCCATTCTTGGATGGTTGGAGGTGGGACTGACTGATGTACAGCAGTGATTTGACCCAGAACTTGGGACAAACACAATCAGAGGCATCAGCGTTAATTCCATGGTCTTCTAACCCGCATTTGGAAAGTTCATTAACATCCGTGGCCTTGCACTCATTCATCGGACTTCTGACTGGTAATTATGCCTGTACACTTTGAAGTTACCTAGCTTAATGATGTAGGACTCAAGACAAATGCTTGCAATGCTAAAAATCTCTTACTTTGATTTGATTTTTCCTTTGTTTTCATTCATTTTAAGTGGCATTTGCATTTCTCTTATCTCTCAGGAAGTAGAGTGTATGGAATATTGTAGGAATTCAGTCACTCACTCCCAAGTTTTAGGTAAATAATTTTATCTAAAAGAAAATGAGATTTGTCACTAGTAGTATGATCTTGCCAGTAATGACTGTAATACTAATTGATAACAGGATATTAAAGTAAAAATTGAAGTTATCCAAACTCCAAAATCCATAAGTTTATATATATGTAACAAAGAAGTACTATCTTAATAGAGCAACATACTAAAATGGCATTGCAGCTATATTTTATTCTTAAGAATATATATGTTGCAGGTAGAATATTAAATTGTACATGAACACTTTTTATATCAACTTGCAATGAATAGCATTATGGAAGATTCAGATTTTCTTATATTAAGAATGAATTAGGAGTGGTTGTCTTCCCTATCTTGGAGAAATAGGGAAGAATCTGTTTGACTCTACTTCTTAGTGTCCAAAGTAACCATTGGAAGTCACAGGCCGTCAATTCTGCTTGCATTCCTGGCTCTAGTTAACAACAGGTGGCTGCTATGACTTGAGAAGTGATTTATAATTTTATTTTACCTTCAAGTTAGAGAACTGTACTGTATTCTTGGCTGCTGAATCTGTTGGAGCAACAGTCAATTGGATATGGGAAGAGCATTAAAAAATTAACCATTAAACTAAAACCTGCTTTTGACTTACAAATCATTCCTAAGATATTTTCAAGGTAAAAATTAGCTACATAAAATGATAATGAGAAGTATAGAAAACCAAGTAATTTTAAAAAATGGAAGCTAAATAAAATCTTACAGATTCTAAGCACAATTGCTTCACATGTAACCATTTCAATTAATGGCCTTTTATTTCTGCTTCCATTATGACACAATGTTACGTGGGAACAATTCTCATTTGTATGCCTTAACGTCATTTCATTGTGATTAGTTTAAACTGTTGGAAACTGAGCCTCATGGATAAAATGAGAGTGCTAGGCAATAATTTGCCTCAGTGGGCATTACATGAAGTTAGGGGTCTGATGGTGTTTAGCAGAAACAGGGATAAGGAATGCTAATACAAAGTCACTATAGGAAGATTCATAATTATGCTTCAGTCTCAGTCCAATACAATTCTATTTAGAAAGTTAATATGATTATTTAAGCATTTTGAGACAAGCCATAATTAAGTATTTCAACACAAAATCCCTAACAATTACTGATCTGCAATTACTTATGTTACCTAAATATAGATACTAGATACTGACCATTTTCTGCAACTAATTTCATTCATTTGGCATTATGAGTAATCAAATAATTTCTCATAATAATTACTCATTAATTAATAAGTAAAAGGGCTATCAATACAGAGGACATTTTTTTTAAATAAGGGTCACTACTCTAATGGATAATTAGAGGATCTTCCAGTGAATTTGGAAACACAAATTTATATGTTTCTTCCTTGAAGATGATGAAAGATCAGTGGATTCCTAAGTATCTGCAGTCTATGGAGTCTTAGGTTGCTTAGAAACTCAGTGACTATGGGCTTGCTATGGCAACCCAATTTATCAGTGAATGCACAACAAAAGTAGCTGGCATCGTGCCATTTCTCCATATTTTGCTGGTAAGAATATTCAGACTGGCTCTTCTATCATAACGGTATTTTTATTATTTATACTTGTGCTAAATGACACTATAGTTTATCAAATTTTGAAAATAATAAATTATAATAAAAAACAAGTACATGAAAATTAAGCTTAATTTTCTGTGTATTTCTAGTTATTTCAAATTTATTGTATCTACAGATTATTTTCCTATTGGCTAATTGTTGTGAGTGTGTGTGTGTGTGTGTGTGTATTTACATTTGTGTGGTTACATATGTATGATTTTCAATTAAAATCTTGAAAAAACAATACTACAAATTCATTATATTATCTTTATGCTAAGAAATGTTCTTCAAATTTGACTTTAATAATATTTCTACCTAATGATCTATAAATCTATCCCATATATGTATACACAGTCCATTTTAATATTTTCATCTTATATTAGTAACTCCTGATTTTTATATCATATCAAATCTTATGACTTAAGCTCTATACTATATAATTTGATACATAATTGTATTATAAAATCAATTTCTTTGTAAAGCACTTTTTTATTTTCTGGCAAAAATAGAAAAGGCTTTAGAGAACCTGCTGTTGCCTGTAGGCTGAACATTTGCTCCTTGTGGCACATTTTCAATGACTTTGTCCTTTCTGATTTTAACCATGGTCTCAGATTTCAATAACACATTCTATAGTTTCACTCATACCTGAAATCTTCTATGTACTTCTTCATGTGTATGTGTTTTATTTTTCCCTCTATTGACTGTAACATTTATATGTTTATCACTGTCAATAGCAGAGGTAGAGCCAGAAGTATCTCCTGAGATAAGACGACTACAAGGTTCTATTTATTTCCCTTTCCTCCTGGGTGTTAGCACTTATGCATTTTGTTTTGATATTTAAGAGTTCATTTATTAAAAGTTCTCTTGAGGATAAGAGAATCAGTCTGGCTCAGGTTTTCATGCGATAATAATATATTTGGTAATATTTTAAATTTTCTTTATACTTTATCCATTTCACAGAATTCTGCAAGTGATCAATTTATTTGAATCCTCACATTCATCAGTTCATCTGGGCAATGCCCTTGTAGATGATAATGTGTTTCATCTTACAGATGGGAACAAATACAAAGACAAACCTGAAGGCATTTTTCTTGAATTAACTGTCATCTGAACAGAAAAGCCAAGTCCCAGGGGTCCTTGTTTAAATTCCAGCAATTAGGGCACACTGAGCCCCTCAACTCTGGTAATGTAGTGCCTAAGGCATTTGACTGCTAACCAGAAGGCTGGCAGTTCAAACCCACCAACCACTCCTTGGAAGGAAGATGGAGCAATCTACTTCCCTAGTGTTACCAACTGGGGAACCCAA
>NW_006921594.1:22777096-22782542 GCF_000298275.1 Orycteropus afer afer
TGTTAATTGGTTTCCCTTTTCTTTGTTGAAGAGCGTCTGTGCAGTCCTTGTGCCTAGTTCGCCATCTTGCCGGAATTCTATTATAGGGTTTTTGTTGTTGTTATGTGCCATCGAGTCGGACCTCGGTTTTTAAATCTTTGTTGTAAAGATTATGGTACAGTTTATTCCTCATCTAAACCAAAAAAAAGAAAAAAAAAAAAACTCTCATTGCCATCAAGTCAGTTCTGACTCACAATGACCCCTTTTTGGGTTCCCAAGGCAGCAAATTCTTACAGAAGTAGATTGCCCAGTCTTCATTCTGCAGAGTGGCTGGTGGGTTTGAAATGCCCACCTTGTGGTTAGCATCTAGTCAATGAATATTTGAGCACCTATTATGAATCAGGAACTGTTTTCATCCCTGGAATCTAATGGTAACACTACTTAACACAGTTACCGATGATCACGCTATAGGGAGTTTCACTGTGGTCTGCTTTCACAACCCATGAATGCATAAATAAATAATGAACTTTTTTGGTTTCTGTGGGTAGAAACCAAAACACTTTCTATGGATAGAAACCTAAAGTGTTCTAGAGATCGATATGGAAATGAAATGCAGTGCCACTGCGTCGGATCAGATTCATAGTGACTCCTCCTTGGGTTTTCAAGGTGGTATCACTATGGAAGTAGATTGTCCAACCTTCCTTCTGAGGAATGGCTGGTAAGTTTGAACTGCCAGCCTTCTGGTTAGCTATCAAATGCCTTGCACTATGCCACTAGAACTCCTTGTTTTGGAATATTATAGTAATGTCTAGATATATATTACATACGGTATAGAAAAACTGTAAGAATAGTTCTTTCTTCTTCTTCTTCTTCTTCTTCTTCTTCTTCTTCTTCTTCTTCTTCTTCTTCTTCTTCTTCTTCTTCTTCTTCTTTCTCCTCCTCCTTCTCCTTCTCCTTCTCCTTCTCCTCCTTCTCCTTCTCCTCCTTCTCCTTCTCCTCCTTCTCCTTCTTCTTCTTCTTCTTCTTCTCAACCTACTGGTTAAGCCATGTGCATTGACCACATTTAATAAAATGAGATATAGGTTTGGGTAGTTGATATATATGCTTAAAATACATGTGATTTAAATAAATCCACATTTTACATAGAATCTCAGGATTCATTTGCATGCTTTCAACTCAAACTAGCTAAATCAATACAAGGATTTGTGGGCTGACATAACTGAAAAGTCCAGAAGTTAGGCTTTTCAGGCAAAGTACAATAAAAATGCTGACTCTTCATAGCTCTTTCAGCTTTTCCCTTATTTGGGTATTAACTTTGTTCCAGGGTGGTTTTCCTCAAGGTGGTAAGATAGTCCCCGGCTGTATGGCTACATGCTTGCTTGTTCTCTTACACAGGGAATTGGGATGGAGGAAAGAGAAGAATACAAGGACTATCAATCCCCACCTGTGTTGAACAGCTCCATATCCACATTCATAAAGCATGTATCATTTTGAAAGGAGATTAGAAAGAAAGATACAAATAAGATGTCAAATAGTCAAATAAAAATCAACTAAAGTTGATAAACACAGGTAACCAAGAAAAGACAGAAGGAAACATAGAAAGAGAAGCTTGTGACAGAGAGGTCGATATTAAATGCTTATTAGAAAAATACAAACCAAAAAAATCTCTTGGGGCATGTTTTTTTTCTGACATGGTAGATATTTGATGGTTTTAAATTTTGAATCATATTGGAATGGAGCAGTTTCAAATTTTTATAAACTAATTTTATCTCAGGAAGCTCTGGTGGCATAGTGCCTAAGGCATTTGACTGCTAACCAGAAGATTGGTGGTTCAAACCTACCAGCCACTCCTCGGAAGGAAGGTTGGGCAATCTTCTGTGAAGATTTACTGCCTCAGAAATCCAAGGAGGAGTCGCTATAAGTCAGATCCGACTCCACGGCAGTGGGTTTTTTTTTTTTTAATTTCACCTCAAAGGAGAAAATTCTACTCTCTATAGTCCTCTTCCCTCCAACCTACTGTGATTACCCAATCTTCCCTGAGGAGTTGCAGAAAAGGAGAGGAAAAACAGGCCTAGCAATTATCTTGGATCCCATCCAGGAAATGTTTTTAGTTATTGGAATACGTGGAGGATGTTGCTGTAGGCCTTATATACATAACTTGGGAAAACAATGGTATTCTCAGTATATTTACTGTAAACTGGAAAGCACTGTGAGATTAACAAAGGAGTAATACAGAGTGCACTGAAACTTACTCAGACAACATGCCTATCTCAATTCACATTTGCATCTTCACTCACAAACTGGAGGCATTGTGCAGTAGTAGAGTTTGTTTACCTAAATACCACAGAACTGAGAGGCCCAGACTCCAAAAGCCAAGAAAGCCTGTGTCCTAGCGGTCTCTGAGGCTCTGTGTACTAATTGAGTGGTGTGAAATAGCAGGACTAGTAGAGTCATTTGAGAGTGACATTCCATAGCAATTCAACTTCTATAACTTACTATACTAGTGACTTAATCACAGCCCCAAAACAGAAGACTTACATTCAGGAATACGAAAGGAGGTGATCACAATAAGCATGTTAATGAGCACTTGGTTGCTTATTGGAGAACAATGAGGATGATAGACATTTGGGTAAAGTCTGGGTTGAAACTATCTAAACCTACATAATAGAGATAGAAGGCTGAAAATTTCCTTTCCAGTTCACCACCACACGAAGTATTTTACTAAATCTATCATCATTATCCCATAATATGAAGACATCTTTAATACTGCTGCCAAAATCTCAGGTGTTACATGAACTTTAATAGGCAAGTCCAGTTTCTCTATTATTCTAAATTCAAGTGTGGATATTCCCGAGAGGAAGGCTTTCCCCTATTCCCAGTCCCCAACAAGTTTATAATTTCTTTCATTTAAGCAGATAACCAGCTGTCTTAAAAGACACATGTAAGGCAGTTGCAGGGTTTTGTTATTTTAGAAATGTTTTGAATTTTTATGATATATCTCTTATGCTTTATAGAATGGTAGCCTGCCAATCTTTATTCTGTCTCGATTCCGACGTTCATGATTTCCAGAATATATTCAGGGACATATGATATAAACAAGGCAATTTACATGTTTTCTAGGAAAACATTTACTTCTGTAAATATTATTAGATTATGTATTTCATATACATAATTTTTTTATATATACACATATGCATAAGGTTTTTCTGCTTTGTTTAAAAAATATGAGGCTTTATTTTAACTAAAAATATATCTAGGGCAAAACGTTCTCACTTTAAATCCTAAGGATTCTTGAAAACCTAAAGATTGTGTTTCAAATTCTGCCAAGGGATTCATTTCAAAAGTAGCACTCCAAACTCCACCTGTTGGTCTCTTGGAAGACAGAATATGACCCTTCCCTTCAAGTCCACTGCAAACTAACCTAGAAGATAATCTTCTGATTTCACTATGGTGTTTGATAGATTGATTTATATGCCTTTAAAACTAGTAACAGAGGTGCTTTGTCAACAAAATGCAGAATCTGTGCCAAGTGGTTCTTCAAATTAAGTGTTACAGCAGAGGGATAAATCTTCATTCTAATGAAACAAAACAGACAAGGAAAAAGGCATCAGAGATGTAATATTTCTGGCGTGATGATTTTATACAAAGTTTTGTCATATAACATACTTATTAGAACCATTCTTTTACACTTTTAAAAGAAAATCTAATTAGTCATTCTTCCACAGCCTGCGAATATATACATATATATATCTATATATGTATATATTTATATATATATGAGCTGTGGTGGCGTAGAGCCTAAGGCACTTGACTGCTAACCAGAAGGCTGGCAGTTCAAAGCCACCAGCCACTTCTTGGAAGGAAAGTTGGGCAATCTACTTCCCTAGTGATACCACCTCAGAAACCCAAGGAAGGCTCGCTATGAGTCGATTCTAACTCCATGATATATAACAACAACAACACACACATGTACATGTATGTATATATATATACACACACACATACATATATACTTGGGTTCCTGAGTGTGTTTGTATATGTATATCTGTTTAAATATTCCAGGAAGCTATTGACCAAGTTTGTAGATTTTTAAATTTCAGGTAACAGATGGTCAGAAGGCATAGATGTCAGTATAGTTAAGTTTTTAAAAGAGATTTGTCAGTGTGGTTTAATGTATCTATTAAATGAAACAAAATTACTTTAACTCTCATCAGCCATTAGAATTCTTTATATAAGTCATTAAGTGTTTATACATTCATCACAGTCTTCAACTATTTCTTTAGTGTTTAAGACTTTGAAAGAGAGAGAGAGAGAGAGAGAGAGAGAGAGAGAGAAGAAGCATTCACCTGATAAGCATTTGAAGAAGCATCATTTTGATCAGGCCAAGAGACAATGTAAATGTAAATTTATTTTCTTAACCCTTCTTAAAACTCTTATTGTCTTCATTTTTAACACCTCCCAGGTCAGAGACTATCTGACATCTAGGACAGGTAAACATTTCTCAACCCTAAAAGTTACTATACTTTCAATTATAGTCAGTTACCTTTATTTCTACCCTGTGAAATTTCTAATTGATTTTATATTGTTTTTTTCTCAGCACTTTTTAAATTTGGTACTCATAAAATACTATTTCTTTTCGTTATTGATTTTTTTCCTTGCCATTTCACCACACGATGCTTTAAGGTCGTTACTCTTTTACCTGAATTTTTCAGTTTTTTTCCCCTAATAATTTTTTTATCCACTATATGAACAAACTCACTTTCAAAACCGTGGTTATTATAACACTTCGCAGCATCATTTTAGGGAGTTCTGATAGCGTAGTGCCTGAGGCACTTGACTGCTAATCAGGCTGGCGATTCTAAGGCACCAGCCACTCCTTGAAAGGAAGATGGGGCAGTCTACTTCTGTAGTGATAACTGCCTCGGAAACCCAAGGAGGGGTCGCTATAAGTCGGGTCTGACTCAACGACACATAACAACAACAACAGCATCATTTAAATGTTGACTCTTTTTCTCTCCTTAGAGTGTCAAATTAGCTTTGTAAACTGTCCAAGCAAAGATTAGGGTTACAGACATTTTTAGATGGTCACTGAAATTTTCATATTGATCTTGCCCTGACCACATGAAAACTATCCATGTACACAGAATAAACTCACTGTCATCGAGTTGACTCAACTCATAGCGACCCCTCCTTGGGTTTCTGAGGTGGTATCTCTGTGGGAGTAGGTTTCTCTATAGACTCTCTTTAATCCCTCTTTTACACATAGCTTCTAGCATGGCTTCTATTAAACATGTCCTGTTATTCTATGGAAATAGTATGCACTTTTCACAGTTTTTGCAAACAATACACCCCCTTGCATGCTAATTTCCTTTGATATTATGAACATTACATGCATGTATGCACGATTTGCGTGGGCCCCTTTATGTGTGAAAAATATGTTAGGTAGGATTATTTTATATTTTTAATG
>NW_006921594.1:22782841-22783462 GCF_000298275.1 Orycteropus afer afer
TATTCCTTTATGTGAAGTCCCTCCTCACCACATAAAGCAGTTAGAAATATAATAGAGATGGAAACATGACATTGGTTTAAAACTTCTATAAATGAATGCGCTAGTAATTGAAAAAAGTATTATATGTTTATACAGACACACATATATATGATTAGGTATATATGCATCATATATATTTGTGTATTCACACATACATCCATGGTTACTTATCCCTAAGGATTAAGGCAATAAACAACTTTTGCCACACAGTTATACACTGAAAACTAATGTTTCCAGATAATTTATAGGTCAGTAGAATGGATTTGTATCTGTTTTACTCATTCTCAAAATAAGTGGTAAAAGCCAATTGCAGAATATTTTCACTGTTCAATCCTTGACTGTCAATGTTAGATATCCATTTCTTCTCTATGGAATATCAGATTATTTATAATTTGTTATGAAGTTTACACAAACTTTCTGAAAATGATATTTAAAATTAAGTATTGGTCTAAAACTTATCTATCATTTTTGTCAGAAAGAATTTCTGTTTAGAGTACAGACTCTAGTGTTGGTCTGTCTAGGTTTTATTCCTTGTTCTGTCACCTCAGCTTTCTAACCTCAGCTAGCTCTCTAAATAGTAAG
>NW_006921594.1:22786032-22787356 GCF_000298275.1 Orycteropus afer afer
TGGAAGTTCTCTATCAATATACTGCTGCAAACGTTTCTGAATTATCTTCAGTAAGATCTTACTTGCATGTGATATTAATGATGGTGGGGGGGATAAGAGAGGTCTCCAACAGCAGGACAAACTTGTCTGTCAGTTTGTCCTACTGTGGTGACATGTAGATGTGAGTTTTGAGGCTGAGCCTCTGGTGTTTTTTTTATTAAGTCCTTAGTATGTGTTAACTCTATTATTGTATCATCATCATCTTCATAATTTGTAAACCTTTGCTTACCTAACACAATCTAGAATTGAATTGTGTGTTGTATTAAAATACTTCTTTTCATTTATTGAACTGTGAAAAATTCAATCATTTCAAATAAAAAAATAAATGTTATATACTATCTTAAACTATCAATACCTTATATTTGTAAATAGCTTTAAACTTTTAAGTTTAAATCTACCATCTGATTTGACCTTCAGCTAGAGGTTATAGGTAGCCTATATCATTATCCTCTTTGACAAGAAAGGAAATAAGGAATAACAAAATGTCTGTGTTTTATCTAGACCACAAGCCCTAATCTTAACAAAGCTGTGATAGGAACTTAAGCCTTGTGAAATTCTGTAGCATGCATAATGATCTGTCATCTGCTTCTTAAATATGTTGCAATATTGGTTGCTCAACATATTGTACTCTTCCTCTTTCACTTATGGCTTAAATTCCATGAATCAGTTTACCTGAAATAACTACGCTAGAGGATTGGGGAAAATAAATAAATAAATAAAATAAAACCTGTGTATTATTCTCAAAATGAAGTTCTTTCAAACCATTAACACAATGCCTGAAGGAAATGTCTGTGAAAGTTAATCATATAAAAATTGAAAATTTTTGTAATTTAGTAATGCAATAAAAATGAACTGAAAAATGTGATAAATTGAAAACCAGAAAATATCAGAAGAGTGGTTATTTTCTTACCATTTAATAAACAAATCTATGGGGGGAAAGATGAGCAAGAATATTATCACAAAACCAAAAATATAGAAAATAAAAAAAAACCTCACTAGTGTATAAAAATAAAAATTGTTAATAAATTTAAGAATATATTAAGCTTCCCTCAGAGTTAAATATTTACAAATAAAAGTAATGTAATTGTTAAAAACAGTAAAGCACAGTGTGAGGGACTGGCTGTTGTCTGGCTGTCACTGCTGTGTAGTGACCCCACCTAGGGTTTCCAAGGCAGTATCACTATGAAGTAGATTGCCCAACCTTCCTTCCGTGGAGTGGCTGGTGGGTTTGAACCGCCAGCCTTCTGGTTAGCAGTCCAATGCCTTAGAAATTTGGCAGAACTCT
>NW_006921594.1:22787456-22792215 GCF_000298275.1 Orycteropus afer afer
CACTGAATAGAGAACTGGTTATTAAAAATAATATGTCATTCTTATGGACTATTTTGCAATAATGAAAAAAATAGCTCTATACATGATGTGTAGCTACCTCTGAGAAACAGAAGAGGCAAATTGTAAGCAATATGATATATCTGTATCTACATACACACAGAGAAGAAAATTTCACATCTCAGGTTGCAATATTTAAGGATTATATGGGCAAAATATTGAAAGAGGAAGCAGAAGGAAAATCAAAAAAAGATAGAAGGAATACACAGACTCACTATATCAAAAAGAATTGGTCAATGTTTAACCATTTCAGGAGGTACCATATAATCAAACATGACCAAATATGTAATCAAGATGTATCGATTATTATAGTGATTGGAATGTGGCAATGGGAAACAAAGAAGAATCATTGGTAGCTGAAAAATATGTCTTTGGTGATAGAAATGACACTGGAGATAGCATAATAGAATTTTGGGAGACAAATGACTTATTCATAATAAATACCTTTTTTCAACAGCATAAATGGTAGCTATACATAGGAACTCATGAGATGGAAAACACAGGAATCAGACCTAGTACATCTGTGGAAATGGGCAATGGAAAAGCTCAATATTTGAAATATTCAGTCAAAATAAGGCCAGGAGATGACTGTAGACTGACCATCAATTGCTGATATGCAAGTTCGAGCTGAAGCTGAAGAAAATTAGAACAAATCCATGAGAGCAAAAACATGACCTTGATTATATCCCACCTGAATCGTGGGGGCATCTGAAGAATACAGTTGACATATTGAACACCAGTGACCAAAGACTTGACAAGTTGTGGGATGGCATCAAGAACATCATACATGAAGAAAACAGAAGGTTCTTAGAAAGACAAGAAAGGAAGAAAAGACAAAAATAGGTGAGAAGTGACTCTGAAACTTGCTCTTGAGCAGAGAGTAGCTAAAGCAAAAGGAAGAAGTGATGAAATAAAAAAACTAAACAGAAGATTTCAAAGGACAGCTTGAGAAGACAGAGTAAAGTATTATAATGAAATGCACAAAGACCAGGAGTTAGGAAACCACAATAGAAGAACATGCTAGGCATTTCTCAAGCTGAAAGAACTGAAGAAAAAAATTCATACCTCAAGTTGCAATACTGAATGTTTCTATGGGCAAGACACTGAATGATGCAGGAAGCATAACTGTACAAAAAATAATTGGGTTGATGTTCAACTATTTCAGAAGGCAACATATGATCAAGAACCAATGGTACTGAAAGAAGTCAAGCTGTACTGAAGGAATTGGCAAGAAAACAACTTTCCAGGAATTGACATCAATATCTGTACCCATTCCAAAGAAAGATGATCCAACAGAATTGGCAAATTATCAAACAATATATTTAATATCACAGGCAAGTAAAATTTTCCTGAAAGTATTTAAATAATGGTTACAGCAATATATTAACAGGAATCTGACAGAAATTCAAGCTGGATTCTGAAGAGGACAGAGCACATGGAAGGAGGGATATCATTGCTGATGTCAGATGGATCTTAGCTGAAAGCATAGAATACCAGGAAGATGTTTACCTATATTTTATTGACTATGGGAAGACAGTTGCCTATGCAGATCATAATAAATTATGGATAACATTATGAAGAATGAGAATTCCAGAACACTTAATTGTGTTCATGAGGAATCTGTACCTACCAAGAGGCTGTCATTCCAACAGAACAAGGGAATATTGCATAGTGTTAACATCTGGAATGATGTGCTTCAGGATTGTATAATTTTGCCATACTTATTCAATCTGTATCCTAAGCAAATAATCTGAGAAACTGGACTATATGAAAAAGAACCCAGTATCAGGATTGGAGGAAGACTCATTGACAACCTGGGATATGCAGATGACACAACCTTGCTGGCTGAAAGTGAAGATGGCTTAAAGCACTTACTGATGATGATCAAAGACTATAGTCTTCAGTTTGGATTATACTTCAAAATAAAGAAAACAAAAATCCTCACAACTGGACCAATAAGCAACATTGTGAAAATAGAGAAAAGATTGAAGTTGTCAGAGATTTCATTTTGCTTGGATCCACATCACTACCCATGGAAGCAACAGTCAAAAATCAGACATTGTACCGCACTGGGCAAATGTGTTGCAAAAGACCATTTGAAGTATTTAGAAACAAAGATGTCACTTTGAAGACTAAGATGTGCCTAATCCAAAACATGGTATTTTCATTTGCTTCATATGCATGTGAAAGCTGGACAATGAATAAGGAAGACTGAAGAAGAGTGATGCCTTTGAATTGTGGTGTAGGCAAATACCGAAAACACCATGAACTGCCAGATGAACAAAAAAATCTGTTCTGGAGGAAATGCAGCCAGAATGCTCCTTGGAAGAAAGAGTGGCCAAACTTTGTCTCACCTGCTTTGGTTATGTTGTCAGAAGGGACCATTTCCTAGAGAAGGATATCATACTTATCAAAGTAAAGGGTCAGCAAAAAAGCAGAGACTCTCAACAAGATGGATTGACATAGAGGCTGCAACGATGGGCTCAGGTATATCAGGGATGTGAAGGTACAACAGGACCAGGCAGTGTTTCTTTCTGTTGTGCATAGAGTTGCTATGAGTCAGAGCTACCTCAACAGCACCTAAAACAACAACATATAATCGAGTGATGGTAGTGAAGGAAAAGTCCAAGCTCCACTGAAGGCGACGTGATAAACAAGGCTCTAGGAACTGATGGAATACCATTTGAAACGTGTCAGCAAACATGCAAAACTGGAAGCATTCACTCATCTACACCAAGAAATTTGAAAGATTGCTACCTGGCCAACCAACTGAAAGTGATCCAAAATTTTGCCCAAAGAAAGATGATCCAACATGATGCAGAAATTAATGAACAATACCATTAATATTAAACACAAGTAAAATTTTTCTAAAGATAATTAAAAAAAGGATGCAGCAGTACACTGACAAGGAACTGCCAGAATTCCAACCCAGATTCAGAAGAGGCTGTGGGACTAGAGCTATCAGTATTGATGCCAGATGGATCTTGGCTGAAAGCAGAGAATATCAGAAAGATGTTTACCTGTGTTTTATTGACTATGCAAAGGGATTCCACTGTGTGGATTATAAAAAATTATGGATAATGTTACACAGAGCAGGAATTCCAGAACACTTAATTGTGCTCATGTGGAATCTGCACAAAGACCAAGAGGCTTGTTCAAACAGAACAAGGAGACACTGCATGGCTTAAAATCAGGAAAAATGTGAATCAAGATTGGATTTTTTTCCCCATACTTATTTAATCTGTATCCTGAGCAAAAAATCCAAGAAACTGGACTATATGAAGAATAACATGGCATCAGGATCAGAGGAAGACTCATTAAAAACCTTCAGTATGCAGTTGACACAGCCTTGTAAGCTGAAAGTGAAGAGGACTTGAAGCACTTATTGGTGAAGATTAAAGATTACAGCCTTCAATACAGGTTACACCTCAATATGAAGAAAATAAAAATCCTCACAAATGGACCAATAAGCAATATCATGATAAATGGAGAAAAGATTTAAGTCATCAAGGATTTAATTTCACTTGAATCCACAATCAATACTTGTGGAATCAGACAATATATTTGGCAAGTCTGCTGCAATAGATCTTGTTAAGTTTTGAAAAGCAAAGATGGCACCTTGAAGACTAAGGTGCTTCTAACCCTATGCCACTGTATTATCAATTGCCTCATATGCATGTGAAAGCTGCACAAAAAATAAGAAAGACCAAAGAAGAATCGCTGCCTTTTAATTATAGTGTTGGCAAAGAATATTGAATATACAATGGTCTATCAGAAGAATGGAGCTCTGGTAGCATAGTGGCTAAAGCACTTGACTGCTAACCAGGAGGCTGGCGGTTCAAACCCACCAGCCACTCCTCGGAAGGAAGGTTGGGCAATCCTACTTCCGTAGTGATACTGCCTCGGAAACCCAAGGAGGGGTCACTATGAGTCAGGGCCGACGCGACGGCACATAACAACAACAACAACAACATCAGAAGAATGAACAAACCTGACTTGGAAGAAGTATAGCCAGAATGTTTTTTAGAAGTGAGAATGGCCAGACTTTGTCTGGTATAGTTTTGGATATGGTATCAGTAGAAAGTAATCCCCAGAGAATGATACCATGCTTGGTAAAGTAGAGAGTCAGTGACAAAAAGGAAGTCTCACAAGGAGATGAACTGCCACAGTGGCCACAACAGTGAGTTCAAACATAGCAATGATTTAGAGGATGGCACAGTGCTGGTCATTGTTCTGTTGTACTTATGGTCACTATGAATCTAAACTGACTTGAAGGCACCAAACAACTACAACAATATATATTATCTCATGTGCATATACATAAACTTAAAATTTATAAAATTACTGGAAGGGTAAAAACATGTAACATTGGTAATATCTGAGGATAGAATTGAGATTGAAAGAGAATTTTCATTTTCTACCCTTCTATACAGGAGCTCTGGTGGTGTAGTGCCTAAAGCATTTGACTACTAACCAGAAGGCTGGCAGTTCAAATCCACCAGCCACTCTTCGGAAGGAAGACTGGGCAATGTACTTCCGTAGAGATACCGCCTCAGAAACCCAAGGAGGGGTTGCTATGAGTCGGATCCTACTCGAAGGCAGTGAGTTTGGTTTTGGTTTTACCTTTCCATAAGGAAGGTTGGGCAATCCTACTTCCGTAGTGATACTGCCTCGGAAACCCAAGGAGGGGTCGCTATGAGTC
>NW_006921594.1:22792315-22837220 GCF_000298275.1 Orycteropus afer afer
CGACTCCACGGCACATAACAACAACAACAACAACAACTGTTTAATTAAAGGAGTTCTGGTGATGTAGCAGTTAAGGCATTCAGTTGCTAACCAGAGAGTCAGCAATTCAAACCCATCATCTGCTCCACAGAAGAAAGTGAGACTGTTTGCTGCCATAAAGATTTATAGCCTTAGAAACCCAATGGGGGATCCCTATGAGTAAGAATTATTCAATGGCAGTGAGTTTCTTTTGGGGTTTTGGTATATTGTTTAATATTTTTTTATTTGCTTATATTGCTTTGATAAATTCCTCAAAATAAAAATGTGCTTCATAGCCAATAATAACCATATAATTACTTATTAAACAAATACTATATGGCATATCTGTGCTAAATCCTTCATATTATCACTCCTACTTCTTACAACAATTCTGTGAAAGAGATATTATTTCTACTGTGCATTAGAGAAGTTGAATCTTAGCGACAGGGACTATTAGTCCTTATTCACACTGCTGTCAAGTTGTCTCCAAGCCATAGTGACCCTTTTGGACAGAGTAGAATTGCCTCATAGGGTTTCCAAAGCCATAAATCATTACAGAAACCGACTGTCACATCTTTCTCCTGCAGAGTAGCTCGTAGGTTCCAACCACTGACCTTTTGGTTAGCAGCTGAGAGCTTAGCCACTGCTCCAGCTGGGGTCTTTCTTTAATCCTTATTATCACCCTCATATTTAGTTGGTTCCCCCCACCTCATTTTTTTTTTAAATAAGAAAGTAAGTGACTCATTTAACTCCTCATTTTTACTCAGTATAATGAGAGCCTGGTAGCATTAGGATTTAAATTCATGTCCATCTGATTCCAAACCCTAAAAAAAAAAAAGTCCTTAAAGAATTTTACCTAAGCTGACATTAGTATATTAAAAAATTTTGTCTGTCATTCTAATAAATTTACCTAGTGTTATAGAGGATTTATGAAAGGCAAGTTATACCCTCACACAAACCACAATCCTTCAAAATATGGTGAGTTTTTTTTAAATGAAAACCTTGACATTCTTTGCTCTGAAATGGATGCAGCATGGTGCTGTTCTATTGTTCAAGGTTAGTACCTTACCAAAAAGCCACATACAAGACTGAAGACTTTATTCAGCTCTACACTTTCTGGGTCTTATGTGCTAAGCTACTCAGGAACCGTTTTCTATGGGACTGAACACTTAACAGCTGCCTGTGGGGATGTAAATTTGATTCTTTGGACTGCTTCTCAGAGTGTGTGACATGTTCCTCTTCAGAGGGAGTCAGAGGATTTGGATGGCAATAGGCTACTGACCAAAAAATGATCCAAGTAAGCTCAGTGTCAATGTAGGTGTCTATTTTGCATATATATATATATATTTTTAAATATATTTCTCTATTAGTGTTAATATTCTCATTACAATTTAATTATCCTTTCTGTTTGTTTAAATGGGAGAAATGTTCTCTTTAAAATAGATCTTATCTATAGTCTTATGTTAGGAAGCTATTTCTGAATTGTCATATTGAAGAGTGTATGAGTGTGTGTGTGCATGTGTGTGTGTATGAGGTATTAAGTTTGAGGGGAAAATATTTATATCAAAGTAGCTTAAAACAGTAAAAAAGATATTTGTAATCAAAATATGAATGAAATGATCCTTTATACTATCTTTTAAATGTTGTAACAATAATTAAGAGCTCAAAGTTTGAGGGAAATCACTTTTAAGTTACCTAAAATCCTTGGAAATAATTCTTTTAAAATGGAAAGTATAAATTATAATGAGATTTTCACAATGCTATTTCTATTTTATGTTAATTAAGTGGTCCACAATTTGGAAAAAAATGAACATTCCAATAAACTTAAAGTATTTTATAACTTATCATTGATTTCAAAGTAAATGTGTCAGCAAAAATACCCTGGAAAAAGAAAGCAATGCTTGAGGGAAAAGAGTGCTATAATTCCTCACCAGTTGTACTGCACAGCTTACAAATGAAAGGGTTCATTGTCTTCCCCACAGGCCCAGAAGAGACAGCGCAAGCAATCCAATGATAAGCACTAGTTTAAATGTGATCTAATGAACTAAATATATTTCTGCCCATCACAGTTAGGTTGCTTATTTCCAGGTTGCGTTGGAGGCATTTATCCAGCTGGCCCTCTGAAAGACGACAGTTTAATCTTCTGAAGGTTTTGCTTGTGTGGTTCTGAGAATGTCTTTGTAAGAATAAGGTCTTATCGTTGAGGGGAATTTGTTTCCAAACATGCAAAGCCTTCTATCTTGTGGAAATATAAAAATAATGATTTTTTTAATTATAGAAATAGTAACTTAAGAATATGCTTTCTTTACATTAAATGGTCATCCTAAATAGTAACTATTTAAATGTTATTTTGTAGTTGTATTTTGACTGATGAAATTTAAAGGATTTAGTATTTTTGTACAGAGATTTTTCTTGTGCATAAAACTTTTATAAAACCAACATAAAATGATGAACAGTTAAGAATTTCCAGTTAGAACAATAGGCTACTTCCCTTTTTGGTCTGTTTGTCATCCTTGTTGATTGACAGGGTCTCCAACTGTTTTCAAAATTATTTGTCTTGAAGCACTTCCGATTAATACAGCATACAAAAAGTACATTTCACTTAAACATTATGAGGTGAACTTTGTGCTAAAACATATAGGGAGGTGAGCATATGACGATTCTCCCCAGTTTACCCTTTTCAACCCCCAGTCCCAGATCAACATCTGGAAGAATGATTGTGAGTAAAGCAGAATATATTAGGGACAGCTCAGAAAAGCAGTTCCCTTTGTCTCTCTGGCCTCTGACTTACTTGGATGGGGAAATAACTGAAAAAAAAAAAAAAAAAAAAAGTGCTGCTGAGAATGTCAGATATGGGCAATGGGTCCTTCACAGGCCACAAAAATAGACCCTGATGCGCGTAACCACTAGTTTTATGTGTAGGTTTCTTACTTTTTTTTTTTTTTTCCTTCTTCCTCTGGCAACTAACTACATGCTAGGATCTGACGTGAAAGTACTTTTTTAAAGGCTATTTAAACTCTCACACACTGTATGTAATGAGGAGTGCAGTGTAGGATTTTTCTGCAGCATACCATTTGGTCCTACTAAGGATTTTCTGCTCTAATGTTGGAGCACTTAACTGAAATTTTCTTCTTTTCCTTTTTAAAGGTAAGTCATATGATTTCTTTAATATTTTAAAAAAAAGACCAAGAGATTTTCCATCTCCCACATGATGACAGATAACACTGCCAGATGAGTACTCTAAGAAGCTATACAACAATAAAAACTATTATCTTTTTTCTTAGTCAGCACTCTTAATTTAAAAATCAAGTTATCTATCTTTCTACATGGAGTATTAAAACTTTGTCCAATGGATGTTTTAAATCTTTTATTTATTGGTAAACATTAATTTGCTAATATTTTATTTACAATCCAATTTGGATTACTGTAAAACTTTCATTGTATACTTAGACTATTTGTTGATGATTTTTAATTTACAGTGTGAATATCATTATAAATTAAGATCAATATAGTGAAATTTTATTATACATCATCTGCCACACTTATTTTTTCTATTATGTAATTGATAACTACTCATTACTTTACTGAATAATTTGCTTATTTAATTTCAATCTGAATTGCACTATTTTTGATGAGACTGACTTTATCTACATTTTTAATACAATGTGTATTTTGGATATTTAGTTATTAAGCATTTTTTCAACTGATCAAAAACACTGTAATTGTTACTGAGAATGATAAATTACATTAATTCAAAATAATAATCCTAGATTTAATAAATTAGTGTAAACTAGTGTAATATTTGGTAGCAGAATAAAATTGAATCAAAATTAATGTTTTTGGGAATTTAAGAAGCTTGTTAATGATTTGGGGTATTTAAGGTTATTGCAACTATCAGTAATTCTTTTTTAAATGATGCTACTTAAAAGATAAATTATTCTGGAGAAATTAACTGAAAGGCTCAATTTAATTAGAGTAGATGAATTCATAAATAATTGTAAATGGCATAAATTCTGTAGACTAAATTTCAAACTATCTATAGAATTATCAGGTAACATAAGGTTGTTTATAAAGATTTAACAAACTTTTCCGTCTTTTTCTATGTTGTTCTAAGTGAATAATATTCCTTGAATCTAAAAGAAAGCATTTAAATATTAGTTCATAAGATAACCAAAATGAAATATTTTAAAATTTGTCATACAGAGGGTCCAGTGGACCATTGGATTATACAAGAGAAAAAAATATGTAATTTTTTGTAATTCACTAAAAGTTGATGACTCAAAACAATAAATCAAATACCCAACTACCAGATAACAGAATGTGGGGAATACTGTAATTACAATTAAAGAGGTACTTGGACAGAGTACACTCAAATTTTTAGAATTTACCTCAGAAGTTGTACTTGCTCCCTTTTTATGGAAGGTTTTAATCTTGCATTTTTGTTTTTTGTTTTTAAATTTTCTCAAGGAACTCATTCTGTAGTAATTATCTGGTTCTGTGCAGAGACGTTTTAGTTCATTGCCCCAATATATGGCTAAAATTTTGAAGGAACAAGGTTCTGTGCTAATGCTTTCCTTTCCACATGCCTGATATTCTAAGGTTCTATACAATTTCATCAGATGCCATCATAATATAAGTGTTCTTCAAATAATCTTTTCTATTTATGTAAAATGTACACATCTATTACTTTAAAAAAAAAAATAATACTTTATCTGACTCACATGAAATACCATTTTACTGTTATATTATGGTTGAATTTTCATAATACAATTTCATAATTTACCCTTTCCTCTTGGCCCCAGTTCAGCATGTGGAATAATGATTATGAGCAAAACAGAACCTATTAGAGGCAGCTCTGTAAGTCACTTCCCTTTGTCTCTCTGGCCTCTGACTTACTTGGATGGGGAATAACCAAAAAAAATAAAAGTTCTGCCAAGTATTTCAGATATAAGTAATGGGATCTTACCAGACCATTATTCTACTTTAATTTTAAGTAACACTCTTAACTTTATTTTAAGGAGCCCTGGTTAAGGTATTTGGCTGCTAACCAAAACCCACCAGCTGCTCTGCTGAAGAAAGATGAGGCAGTCTACTTCTATAAAGATTTATAGCCTTGGAAACCCAATGGGGGTCTCTATGAGTCAGAATTGACTTGATGGTAATGAGTATAATCTAATTTTATGCATAATATACCCATTTCAGAAGGAGCTCTGGTGGTGCAGTGCTTAAGGCATTTGACTGCTAACCAGAAAGCTGGCAATCAAACCCACCTGTCATTCCATGGAAGGAATATGGAGCAATCTGCTTCCATAAATATTTGCCATCTTGGAAACCCAATGGGGGTTGCTATGAGTTGGAATCAACTCCATGGCAGTGAGTCTGGTTTTCCAGTTTATACCCATTTTGGAGAAAACTGAGTCACAGAGGAAGACAATGGAGAATTGAACCTGGATCACCGTGACCTTAAAGCCCAGACCTGAACCACTGCAAAGCTTACAGTATCTTTGTCTTTGTAGTAGAGTGTCAAATGGAAGAAAATAATTGTAATATTCTTGCTATGGTTCAAAGGTCAAGAATGGTTTTAGATAGCCCTATTTAAACCTGTATGGCTCTAAGAGAATCATTTCAAAGTTATATTAATCCCAGATTCATAATCCTCCAAATGGTGGGCTTTGTTCTACATGGATTTTTAGTATATGTAACAACTGGAAATGCACTTGTAAAGTAATGCACATATAAATAACTTTAAAAGAAAAGATGTTGGAGATCTCTCGATTCAGTGTTTTTGAAACCTCTCTTCATAGCCTTTAGGTTCTGTGGGGATAACTCAGAGGTCAAGTTTGATGTGACTAGAAGGGAGAAGAGGCAGTTTTTGCCCCCTCCCTTTTATTTTGCTTTTCCTTTAATAGTCTTTAGGTATTAGGATTACATGTGAAATTTCATTGAAAAGAAGAATTCCATCCCTAAACTGTAGTCCATGAAGCAGCAATCTAATGGACTTCTGTTTCTAGATGATGGAACATAGGCAGCTCTAAATGATTGCAGCCATTTAGGTGAACTTGGATTCAAAGCCACACCTTTTTAATGACTAGATAACCAAGACTTTGTGAACACACAAGTACATGGTGTACAGTGAGAATATGAAAAAAAATTTTGTTTACAATTTGAAAGCTAACGTCTATCACTCATGTTCAACCCGCTGTTGACAACTCAACAAATGGATTGTATTGGCAAATGCTGTATTTATTAGAAGAGGGACACTTTCGTGTTGCTATCCCAAACATATGACTATTGATGTACAGTATACAGAACACCAGAATTATATGCTCTGGTAGCATAGTGCCTAAGGCACCTGACTGCTAACTAGAAGCCTGGTGGTTCAAATCCACCAACCACTCCTCAGAAGGAAGGTTGGGCAATCTACTTCCGTAGTGATACCATCTCAGGAGGGGTCGCTATGAGTCGGGTCCGACTTGACGGCACGTAACAGCAACAAATTTATCAATTGTGGTTGCTGTTTAAAAGAATATGTTGCAATTACATTGTAATGTACTTTGCAATTATATTTTCCAAAAAAATGTCAGTGTGTGGAGTGGAAAATGGAGGTGTGTAATATGATTTCCTTTCCTGAAGGCAAGCGGAAGGAATAGTTATAGATAACATGGAAATTTTAGATATCTGATCATTAGTCAAAATACCATTCAAGTTGTTACACTTGTTTATGGTACAAGTACCATTAAAATCTAAAACTTTTTCAAGCTTCATAGTTCATATCCCAGGAAATTTTACCTCTGGGCCATGCCTTTTCTGGGTGGAGTTTCCTTGGGAACACAGCTTTATCCACACATGAGAATAATTACAAGTTCTCTGGGAATTTGCTCTGATAACTGGGCCTATTGGACCAGCTTCTTTTAGCTCAGCCTACCCCAGGCTTGGTAAAAAACCTGAGTCAGTTTCTACCAGGTTTCTCACATGGTGGGGTTATTCTAAAAACACCCTGTGGATCTGATAGCAAAGAAAGAGACAAAGTTCTGTTTTTCCTCCTCCTTTCAAAGACAGCCCAAGGAAATAGGAGCCACTCAGAAATTCTACAAAAGAAATATGAATTGTAATCTATAAAGTGCATAGAAAGCAACTGGTCTATCTATATGATCAAGAAAGGTATGTGATTAGTGCTACTTTTAAACAAGCTTTTTATTTTCTCTTCCTTTTTTATACTATTATAATAATTAGTTTTCTTTCCCATGCTGTGATTGTTCTTTGCTTTCTAAGTTAAATACATTAAACAGGCAGTAAATTATTACAGATGTCAGTGTTTTAGCAATTTCTTATAAATCACAAATAACAATTTGCAAAAAATAAAATTACTCACAAAATTAGCAAGATAATTAAGTTACCTAATTTAATATGTAAGTATTGGTGTTTATTAAGAAAAAACAATGTATACATTTTGTATTCTCAAAGAAGCTAAATTAGAAGAGAGAACAGGAGACAAACAAAACTTTTTTTCTGAAGGTAAACATAGGAAGACTTGTTGAGTATAATGTGCTGTGTAACTTGAACTTTTCTCAGAGGTACTCTGTTCATGTCTCACAAAACATGTTCATCTTGGCCTCAGGTGAATAAAGCTAATTATAATTTTGTAGTATGCAGCATAAGAATAAAATAGTTATAATAGCAATACTTAATTACTCATGGTGACAATGCATTGAAAGATAATAAATGAGCCCAAGTAATGTCAATAATCTTTCCTATTCTTAGGAAAAATGTATTAGAAACTTACATCAAGATAATAAAAGTGAATTTACAAGTTATAAATTTAAACAATTAGACAAGTTCAATTTCTCTCTTTCAAAAATATCAGTACCCTTGATGAAAGAATGTTAGATTAGTATTTATAACTTTAATTTCTGATATATAAAATGTAGACCAACATTAGTAACTTTCCAACCGCATGATTGAACAGAATAAATTACTTGACAATGCTATTTTCTGATGAACTTGACTCGGCAGCTGTGAGATGTGGGTCCTATCTTACTTCAGTATTAAATTCAAAGCTGGGACTAGGCAGTACCCAGAGCTCTTCATTGCTCAATAGCTCTGGGGACAGGGTCTACAGATGCCATTGTAATGTGTTTTCAGGTTAGAGAGGGAGATATTGGAGAACTTGTGCTATTTCCTGGGTTTTATAGTGGATATTCTCAGAACTCTTTGCCACTTGCAGAATCTCTTTCTGGAAGTGGATGGGAATGCTTATAGAAATAAGACAGATCATGGAAAAGGCCAGGTAAATTTACCCCTACATTGTGACATGAAATCTGGAAAGGGGCCAATATAAACACATTTAAAAACTGAAAACCAAACCCACTGCCACTGAGTCGATTCCAACTCATAGAGACCCCCATTGGATTTTCAAGGCAGTAAATCTTTACGGAAGTAGATTGCCCAGTCTTCCTTCTATGGAGTGGCTGGTGGATTTGAATCACTAACCTTCTGGTTAGCAGTCAGATGCCTAAATGCAATAGAAGTGTCATTTAAAAAATAATTTTATGTCCTGTCTCTCTGTTAGGGTGGCAGATGACATTAATATTGATTTTTTTTTATTGAAGATTATATAGGAGCTCTGGTAGCATAGTGCCTAAGGCACTTGACTGCTCACTAGGAGGCTGGCCGTTCAAACCCACCAGCCACTCCTCGGAAGGAAGGTTGGGCAATCGTACTTCTGTAGTGATACTGCCTCGGAAACCCAAGGAGGTGTTGCTATGTGTAGGGGCTGACTTGACGGCAAACAACAACAACAACAACAACATACAATAACTTTCCTAAAGATATCAGAATTAATCTTCTATTTATTTATTTTGAATTTTTATTGTGATTTGGGTGAAAGCTTAGGGCGCAAATTCATTTTCCATACAACTGTTCATACACATTTTGTTTCATAACATTGACTGCAATTCCCCACAGGGTAACAGCTCTCTACCCATTTCCTCACCATAGTTACCTCTTCCCTGTGTCCTTCCCTCCTATGCACAGAATTAATCTTGTTGTATTTTTTTTTTTTTTTCATAGATTCATGACATACCTGAAATCTGACATTGGATATAAGCTGCTCCATTTTTTTTTTTTTTTTTAATGGACTCACCAAGTCATAGGCTTCTCTAAGAGGTTCTCAAAGAGCTTCCTAACAGTGGAAAGCTAGAGTGTCAGGGAGTAGTGGAGAGGCCAAGTGGGAATAAGGGTCTCTATGAGCTCTGGCGGCACAGTGCCTAAAGCACTTGACTGCTAACCAGAAGGCTGGTGGTTCAAATCCACCAGTCACTCCTCGGAAGGAAGACTGGGCAATCTACTTCAAAAGTGATACCACCTTGAAACCCAAAAAGCGGTAGCTATGAGTCGGATCCCTCTTGATGGCACATAACAACAGTTTCCTGTTGTTGTTAGGTGTCATGGAGTCAGTTCTGGCTCATGATGACCTCATGCACAACAGAGTGAACACTGCCTGGTCGTGCACCATCCTAAAATTGTTTGAGCCCATAATTGTAGTAACTGTGTTAATCCATCTCTTTAAGAGTCATCCTCTTTTTCCCTGGCCCTCTCCCAAGAATGATGTCCTTTTCCAGGAAACAGTCCCTCCTTATAACACTTACAAAATAAATGAGACAAAGCCTTACTATCCTTGCTTCTAAGGAACATTCTGGCTGTACTTCTTCCAAGACAGATTTGTTTGTTCTTTTGGCAGTCCATTGTATATCTGATATTCTTTGCCAATTCCATAATTCAAGTGCACCAATTATTCTTTGGTCTTCTTTATTCATTGTCCAGCTTTTGCATGCATATGAGGCAACTGAAAACACCATGGCTTGAGTCAGGCGCACCTTAGTCCTGAAAATGATATCTTTGCTCTTTAATACGTTAAAGAAGTCTTTTGCAGTAGATTTGCCAAATGCAATGCATTGTTTGATACCTTAACTGTTGCTTCCATGGGTGTTAATTGTGGATCCAAGTAAAACGAAAACCTTGACAGCTTCAATATTGTCTCCATTTATCATTTATCCATTATCCATTTGCATTGCTTATTGTCCCAGTTTTAAGGATTTTTATTTTCTTCATGTTGAAGTATAATCCATACTAAAGGTTGTAGTCTTTGATCTTTACCAGTAAGTGTTTCAAGTCTTCTTCATTTTCAGTAAGCAAGATTGTGTCATCTGCATATCATAGATTTTTAAAAAATCTTCCTTCAATCTTGATGCTACATTCTTCTTCATATACTCCACCTTCTCAGATTATTTGTTCAGCATACAGATTGAATAAATATGGTGACAATCCTGACTTGCACATTTCCTGATTTTAAACCATGCAGTATTGCCTTGTTCTGTTCAAACAACTGCCTCTTGGTCTGTGTACAGGATCTTTATAAGCACAATTAAGTGGTGTGGAACTCTCCATAATGCCAACATTATCCATAATATATTATGATCTACAAAGTTGAATGGCATTACATAGTCAAAACACAGGTAAACATCTTTTGGTATTCTCTGCCTTCAGCCAAGATCCATTTGACCTCAGTAGTGATATCCCTTGCTTCATGTTGTCTTCTGAATATGACTTGAATATATTGCCATTCCCTATCAATGCACTCCTGCAACCATTTTTGAATTATCTCCAGCAAACTTTTACTTGTGTGTGATATTAATGATAATTGTTTGCTAATTTCCACATTCTGTTAGATCATCTGTCTTTGCAATGGGCATGATTATGGATCTCTTCCAGTAGCTTGGCCAGTGAGCTATCTTTCATATTTTTTGCTATAGACAAGTAAGCAACTCCATCCCTGCATCCATTTATTGAAATATCTCAATCAATGTTCCAATTGAGAAATCAGTTCCTGAAGCCTTGTTTCTCACCAATGACTTCAGTGCAACTTGGACTTCTTATTTCAATACCACTGGTTCTTGATTATATGCTACCTCCTGACAGGGCTGAATGTCAACCAATTCCATTTGGTACAGTAACTTTGTGTATTCCTTCCATCTTCTTTTAATGATTCCTGTGTTATTCAATTTTTTTGCCATAAAATCCTTCAATATTGCAACTGGAGGCTTGAATTTTTTCTTCAATTCTTTCAGCTTGAGAAATGCCACATGTATTCTTCCATTTTGGTTTTCTAACTCTATGTCTTTACACATTTCATTATAATACTTTACTTTGTCTTCTCAAGCTGTCTTCTAAAATCTTCTGTTCAGCTCTTTTATTTCATTTCTTCCTTTTATTTTAGCTACTCTTTGTTCAAAAGCAAGTTTCAGAATATCCTCTGACATTCATTATGGTCTTGTTTTACTTTCTGTCTCTGTAATGACCTTTTGCTTGCTTCATGTATGAAGTCATTAATGTCATCTCACAACGAGTCTGTTCTTCAGTCAGTAGTGTTCAAAGCTTCAAATCTATTCTTGATTTGGTTTCTAAATTCAGGTGGGCTATATACAAGATCGTACTTTGGTGTTTATGGATTTGTTTTAATTTCTTTCAGCTTCACCTAGAACTTTGATATAAGCAATTAATGGTCTGTTGCCCAGTCACCCTTGGTCTTGTTCTCACTGATGATATTGAGCATCTCCATTGTTGCTCTTCATGTATATAGTTGATTTGGTTCCTGTGTGTTCCATCCAGAGAAGTATGTGTGTATAAACAAAAAAGGTACTGCCTTTGAGTCAATTCTGAGTCATGCCATCTCTGTAGGGAAGAATAGAACTGCCCCATAGGATTTTCAAAGGTATAAATCTTGACAAAAACAAACTGCCACTTCTTTCTTCTGCAGAGCATCTGGTGGGTTCCAACTGCCAATCTTTTGTTAGTAGCCAAGTACTTTACCCACTGCACCATCAGGACACCTGGAACATGTGTATAATTACAGTTTGTGTTGTTGAAGAGAGATGTTTACAATTAATAAATTTTTGGTCTTGCAAAATTTTGTCACGTAATCTCATGTGTCATTTCTATCACGAAGGCCATATTTCCCAACTACTGGTCCTCCTTCTTTCTCTCCATTTATCGTATTTCAATCACCAATAGATATCGATGCATCTTGATCGCATGCTTGATCAATTTAAAAGAGCAAAAGTCAGTAAAAATCTTTGATTTCTTAATATTTGGCATTAGTGATTGGTGGCGTCATCATGGTCATTTTGTCTTCCATGTAAGGTCTTTTATGTAAGAAGTTTTTCTCAACTATACAGTTGTTCTGAACCATATCAGTTGTTCAAATTGAAAACTGCTGACCTCATCTTAGCATCTCATTTAATACATGAGATAATTGAACTATAGAGAGGGTAAGTGACTTGCCTGTGGTCACATTGCAAGAGAGTAACAAATCAGTCTTTGGTTCACTCTCAAATCTCCTATTCTGGATACAATCCAGAATACTTTGATTATTATACACACACACACACATAATACACACGTATATATGTATATATGTGTGTGTGTATATATATATATGTGTATAAGTATATATATATATATATATATACACACACACACACACACACACATATATAACAACAACAACAACAAAAACTCACTGCCGTGGAGTCAGATCCAACTCATAGCAACGCCTCCTTGGGTTTCCGAGGTGGTATCACTATGGAACTAGATTGCCCAACCTTCCTTCTGAAGAGTGGTTGGTAGGTATGAACCACCAGCCTTCTGGTTAGCACTAGATAGATAGAAATTCCAACGAGTAAGAAAGCATACAAAAAAATAAATTAAATTGATGAGGTTAAATTTTATAACAATAAATTTTCTCCATTTAGATAAAATTATTCTTTTTTATATTACCATTATTTTCTTAGCTATAAAAGTAATATATTTTAAAAGTTAGATGGCTCCCAAATTAGAAATAAACTCATTGGAGTGATACTTTTTCGGCAACAAAGCTTTTCAAAGGGAAAAGTACATTTTGGTTGCCATTCCAAGATATATTTTACATTATTATGTTTACAATTATGATAAAAATATTTTAATGTACCTCTTTTTTATTTTTCTTGCACATACCATTCATTCCCTTGGTATCTATGCTTTCTTTCCATGATCATGGACATTTTGAAGTAGGAAATATTTGTTTAGAAGCTTTAAAGCACATTATGACCATTTATCAATGTCAGGACAACCTCATTAGGAAAAAAAAATGCAGCAGAAGTGGCTGAAATGAATGTACTTCAAATGTTGGCAAGAAGTAATAGGTTCCTAGCAATTTTTTGCAGCAGGATCCACTCATTCCACAAATTATTTTCTTATGTAATAAACATATACTCTTTAAGATAGCAAGCATGAAGGTTACCTCATCAAAACACACACTAGCACAAACAAGCTCATTTAGACAATTGTTATGTATCAACTGCTCATGCGAAATGAACAATACATTATTATTTTAATATTTAAACAAAAATCTTTGACACTAACAAGAAACAGCGTGTACAATTAAAACCACGTATCCTCTACATTGTACTTTTTCTTCAAATGTTCTATACCTGTGGCACATCTAAAATCAGGTATTAACAATGGATTTGACATTAAAGCACAATTTTTCAAAAAAAAGTTCATTGTTCTGAACAATGTTGATAAGACCTAGATACGATTCTGACATAAAGTTAATATTCACAATAATCAGATTTTTTTACAACAGTGACTATAATTATACTGCTAACAGAGGGAATGCTAGTGTTAATTTTGTGATGGTGCATTTCCTCAATTTACCCCTGCTTTTTCTTTTAACAGGTAGTTTACAAATGATTAGATTTTTTTCTGAGAATCATCTCTCATGAAATCCATACCTTGCCATTTATTCCTGAAGAAGGTATAGGAAAGAAAACACCTGCTAGCATACTTGCTTAGCATTTTGGCTGAGAATATATTAAGTCACCCAAGTTTGATTTGCAGGATACAAACAGGAAGGCTGCAGGTGGCTGCATTTTGGTGGAGAAGTCAGATACAGGGTGAAGATTCAATTAGGCATCTCAGGCTGAGGGAAGGTGATATGAGGGTGAGAGTACAACAAGCGTGGTTCAACTTAGATAAGATTTCATCACGTTAATCATCTATAGAAAGAATATTCAGAAGTGGAGAATTTTGGAAAAATATGGTATATGGCAAGCTATACTAATTATGGACATTGGTCCATAATTAAGAGCAAGGGAAGAGAGAAAGGTCTAGAAAATCACTTTGCTGAAATAAAAAGGAAAGTATTTGTTTATTTATAACTGGCAAAATGATCTGTTTCAGTTGCGTGTTTTCTTTGTACTTTGATCTTTTTAAACTGATATTTAAGCTTCTGTTTTATAATCTCTTTCTAGTGATAGAACCAGATCTCTTGGAAACCACTTTAATCAGACTTAAGAGCTTGAAAGAAGCAGGTGCTGAACTTCTATTTGTCCCCTGAACAAGAAAAATGGGCTGTGATAGAAACTGTGGACTCATCGCTGGGGCTGTCATTGGTGCAGTCTTGGCTGTGTTTGGAGGTATTCTAATGCCAGTTGGAGACATGATTATTGAGAAGACAATTAAAAAGGTACAGGTTGTCTAAAGGATATTTCCTGTCATTCTGATTCTTTTTTTCTTCTGTCTCTATTTTACTTTGAATGATTATTTTATATTTCATGATAATTTGTAATTTTGATTCAGCTGTTGCAAGTTTACACAGTAGAGAAGTGAGCACACATAAAATATTGTATAACAAAAATACATTGATAAGCTCAATATAAATATCTAAGTTCTGAGGTGAAAAAAAACCCAACTAATTATAGGCGTGCATGCTAGTAGGAATAATATATATATATATATATATATATATATATATCTCATGTCCAAAGAGCATTTTGATATCCTTTTGAATGAGAAGTATTTTATGAGGGTATATTTATAAAATAAATACTGAAGAAAAGTAAAATCATATTACATATGTATATAAAACTTAAGCGTCACTGTCATGTTTAATATTGGTTAAACTGGTAAACATTTTGTTTGGTAAAAACTGCTTTTTATTATGTTTGTCATAATTTATGATTGTTTCATGAACATTTCCTATTTATGAAGCTTTATGTTTGTTGTTGTTGTTGTTATGTGCCGTCGAGTCCGACCCGACTCATAGCGACCCCTCCTTGGGTTTCCAAGGCAGTATCACTACGGAAGTAGATTGCCCAACTTTCCTTCCGAGGAGTGGCTGGTGGGTTTGAACCGCCAGCCTTCTGGTTAGCAGTCAAGTGCCTTAGACACTACGCTACCAGAGCTCCTAATAAATTGTATAGGACATATCTCAGTATATACTGCAAATTGACTGTAGTTTTAAATAAAATTAGATTAATACAATGTACGTGCTTTACATAACAAACTAGAACTCATACCCCATCTTAGTTCCTAAATAGTTTCACATTCACTTAGCAGAGAGTTATTGATGGGAAGAGGGAGGAATAGCATAAGGGGAAGCAGATCTCCTAAAGCCCCAAACCATGGATGTCAAATTCAAATGGCTTCAGGAGTTTTGCGAGCAAGGTATTTTTTTTTCTTTAAAAAAAAAAGGAAGCAAGGCTGCCAGGAACAAGATAAAAGGAAGAAAAGGAGTTGTGGTGAACTTGAGAGCATGTACCCTGCCCAGAGGCATGTAAGTTCATTTTTCAAAGCATAATGCTGGCCAAGTAAAACATATCTGGGTTGTAGCTTCAGCTCTCAGTCTGGTTAGGATGTCAGGCCTAAACATAGGGTTACAGCATATGCTCCATGATGGAGAACAACAAGGTTTAGGTCATAAAATGGGTTGAGCCTATCACTGTCTGTCACTGCCAGGACCCTATTTGTCTTCTCCATTCATCTGTGCTTGACATCTTGCTCTTTCTCGGAGTGTAAACATATACCATTTTATATCATTGAAACTTTGACTTAATTGACAAATTGATTTGACAAATCAATTTCAAATCCAGTTGCTCTTGACAAGAAGGTACTACTTTCTGATTTTTTTTTTTTTCTTAGGTAACAATCCTAACGGTGTTAAGGTTAAAAGGAAATCTTCTTGCTGAACTTTTATAGCTTTTGTTTTAGGGTATTTTAAAGTATTTCCTATGCATTCATACTATATTTGGTCAATGGCAATATCATAAGCTATTTCTTCTATTGCTAACAGATTGCAGATATTCAGGCCCATGTGTTTAACTGAGAAAAAATATTATAACTAAATGGTATTCCTGCCCTGGGATTCCCAATTTTCTTGATTCTATTTTTTCAATGTAGGCCAGTAGGTACAAGTAGTGGTGAGATTGGACTTATCTAACAATGTGAGAAGAAATTATGGTTGTTCCAACACGCTTCCAGCTCTATAAACTGTGTTTCCTACCTGAATGTCCTACAGAAAGCAAACATAATCAGTGTCAGTGTTTCCTACATACTGTAATGTATTTGCTAAGAAAGTCCTCTGAATAGAAGAGTTAACAATAGTTTCCTAATGTACTGCATTTCATACTATTTTTTCTGATATACAATCAACAATCAATAGCTGAGTATTGATCATCTAACTTTTCATTCCTCTTCAACAAAATGATCAATTACAGAGTCTCTGTTAGGTGGCCTGCAAGATGCTCGACTTTTTGTTTAATTTTTCTCTCTAAGTTCAAAGCAATTTTTGTATATTTTTTGTAACATGAAAATGTGATTTTGTATAGAGACTTAAATATAAAAAAATAATTTTTTATCTCAATACATGTAAAATTTAACTGTGAATTAAATATATTATAAAAACATAGGTAAAATTCTAGACATATAGACTATATGCTGTTGTTGTTGTTTTTATGTGCCATTGAGTCAGACCCAACTCATAGTGACCCCTCCTTGGGTTTCCGAAGCAGTATCACTCTGGAAATAGATTGCCCAACCTTTCTCCTGAGGAGTGGATAGAGTATATAATATGGAAAAATAAACGCTATTTAGAAAAAGAGTTCTTGCAGAGCACTCCTGAAACTTCAGGAAGAAGAAGAGACCTAAGTAGGACTTTGAAAAAGTATAGAACTTTTGAAAGACCAAAGGGTATTACATTAAAAGTGTTAAAGAGTTGATTAATAGTATGGGAAAAGTTGTGAGAATGGGATTAAATGCTGTGAAGAGAGAAAAAAGAAGGTAGAGAATCTGGCAAGACCACTGGATTAACAGGAGACATGATCAGTCTGGAAAAGTAATATGGGGTTAGATTTAGGAAGCTTTGAATCTCAGGGAGAAGAAACTTTAATTGATGATGTAGATAATAGTGGGAGCTCTGGTAGCATAGTGGCTAAGACACTTGCCTGCTAACCAGAAGGCTGGCGGTTCAAACCCACCAGCCACTCCTCGGAAGGAAGGTTGGGCAATCCTACTTCCGTAGTGATACTGCCTCGGAAACCCAAGGAGGGGTCGCTATGAGTCGGGGCCGACTCGACGGCACATAACAACAACAACAACAACAAGAGCTTCCTAATTAGCTTACTAATTAATTTAATCATCACAAACATCTGTGAGTATGAGTACTAATAATTTACTCATGTTTATAAGCACAAGACATTATATCAACTTGCCAACTCACCTAGCCAGTAGGAAAGGGAGTCCGTTTCCAAAGTTAGGCAATCTGAAGGTAGAGACTAGATGGTACACAACCCGGTGTTCTATACTTCTCCAATCGAAAGAGTTGGAAAGTGAGGAGACCAAAAACAGGGCAACTGGGAAAAGCTAGGAGGCACATGACTACATTCAAAAAGGTTTAAGACCTCCTTATAAGAAAGATCATTGGAGGCGCTCACTCAGTTATGCCAAGAGATTTGGAGGACAGCTACCTGGCCAACTGACTGGAAGAGATCCATATTTGTGCCCATTCCAAAGAAAGGTGATCCCACAGAATGTAGAAATTATAGAACAATATCACTAATATCACATGCAAGTAAGATATTACTGAAGATAATTCAGAAACGTTTGCAGCAGTATATTGACAGAGAACTTCCAGAGGTTCAAGCCGGATTCAGAAGAGGACGTGGAACAAGGGATATCATAGCTATTGTCAGATGGATCTTGGCTCAAGGCAAAGAATACCAGAAAGATGTTTACTTGTGTTTTATTGACTATGCAAAGGCATTTGATTGTGTGGATCATGACAAATTATGGATAACATTGAGAAGAATGGGAATCCCTGAGCACTTGATTGTACTCATGAGGAATCTGTACCTTGACCAGGAGGCTGTCATTCGAACAGAACAAGGGGACACTACATGGTTTAAAATCAAGAAGGGAGTGCGTCAGGGTTGTATTCTTTCTCCACACTTATTCAATCTATATGCTGAGCAAATAATCCGAGAAGCTGGACTATATGAAGAAAAACGTGGTATCAGGATTGGAGGAAGAATCATTAACAACCTGAGATATGCAGACGATACAACTTTGCTTGCTGAAAGTGAGGATGACTTAAGGCACCTACTGATGAAGGTTGAAGAATACAGTCTGCAGTATGGATTACATCTCAACATAAAGAAAACAAAAATCCTCACAACGGGACCAATGAGCAGCATCACAATAAATGGAGAGAAGATTGAAGTTGTCAAAGAATTCATGTTGCTTGGTTCTACAATTGATGCCAACGGAAGCAGCAGTCAGGACATTAGATGATGTGTAGCATTGAGAAAGTCAACTGCGAAGGAACTGTTTCAAGTGCTGAGGAGCAAGGATATCTCCTTGAGGACTAAGGTGCGCCTGACACAAGCCATGATATTTCCAATCACCTTGTATGCATGTGAGAGCTGGACAATGAATAGGGAAGACCGAAGAAGAGTTGATGCTTTTGAGTTGTGGTGCTGGCGAAGAATGCTGAAAGTACCATGGACTGCTAAAAGAACTAACAGATCTGTCCTGGAGGAAGTGCAGCCAGAATGCTCCTTGGAAGCAAGAATGGCCAGACTTCGTCTCACCTATTTTGGTCATGTTGTCAGAAGGGACCATTCCCTGGAGAAGGATGTCATGCTTGGTAGGGTGGAGGGTCGACGAAAGAGGGGGAGGCCTTCAACGAGATGGATTGATACAGTGGCTGCGATGATGGGCTCGAGTATAGCAGGGATTGTGGGGCTGGTGCGGGATTGGGCAGTGTTTCGTTCTGCTGTGCATGGGGTCGCTATGAGTCGGAAACGACTCGACGGCACTTAACAACAACAACAACAAATAAGAAAGATCTTTGTATAAACTGCACATTATATAGTAAAAGTTAATCCTGACTAATATGGTGAAGAGAGAAAACAAGAAATCAAGCTACAGAGGAAGAACTCCTGGATGATGAGATGCAATGGCAGTGTGGATAGAGGAACTAAAGAGGAAGAGAGATAGTAGTCAAAACAGCTGATTGCAAGGTGTCCACTTGTATTGTGGATAGAAATGTTTACCTTAGGAGAGTTTTAGATGGAGAAATTTTATAAGTAGTTTGATATGAACATCAGTCTGCATTTCAAAGGTCAGAACTCTAGGAGATTTGATTGTTGCTACAGAGATTGCAGATAAAACTAGATGGTAGATTTGCTTTTAGAGTTTGAATATAAAGAGAAGAGCAGAAGAGCAGGATTTATTCATAATTTAGATGGCAGGAAGACTAAAACGGGGAAAAAGGAAGCCCTCTTATAGGGCGAAATAGAGACAAACAGTGTAATTTCTTCAAAGTTAATAGGAGGCCAGCACTTAAAGACTTAGAGAATAAAATATTCATCAGCAGACAAAGTTTTGTTTTGTTTTGTTTTCATTCATATACAGAGTTGAAGTCCTCTGTTACTTCCCAGTTCTCTAAGATAGCATACTAACACTGTCATTTGAACTGGTCTAAAACAGTCCACAAATTTTCCTTTCTTTTTCTCTGTATATTTCCAAAGGATAAATTCTATTAGCTTAATAATTTTCATAGATTATACCTGAAATATTTCTTACCAGTATTTTTTACCATGATTTCTAGTTGAACTGTGTGGAGTAAGTGGGTTTCTGAAATCTTGTTAGATAGACTAAAAATCAATGGCATGAGGTGTCACTAGTGTAGAAATTACAAAGGCACTTTGGACAAAGGGTAAAAGTTGTGCCACCATTTACAAAAGATAATTTATCATGTGACATTGGTACATCACTTGAGTAAAATTTTTAGTGAATAAAAGAAGTGATTTAAAACAAATTTCAGGTTTCATTTACTTATGATATTAACAATAAATACCCAAAAAGGAATTAATATTTAATTTTTCCCTATTATACGGTTCAATAATAACATCATTTCTTTCCCTTACTCATGAAAAGAATTGTACTATACTAATAAGTTTTCAGACAGAAGAGAGCTAAGGTAAATTGAAATGACTACACTTTTGAATCAATAATCCATGTTTTATTAATATGCTTATATTATTTCTAGGTATGATCAAATAATTTGTACTTTTTATAGTATTTTAAAAGCTCAAAAATAAGTACCTGCAGTGTTATTTATTAAAGGTGGTAGAATTTGCTTATACTGAATGGCATAAGATGAAAATATGAAACAATTGAAAACAATAATAAAACAGCAGTATAAAAATTGATTAAACCTTACAAGTATTTGCATAATAACTGCAGTAATGTGTCACTTAAAAATAGTGTTTCAAGAAATATCATGTTTAAATATGTAATTTTCTTCTTCCAGCCCTTTTTTTTTTTTTTAAATTGTGATTTGGGTGAAAGTTTACAGAGCAAATTCACTTTCTATACAGCAGTTCACATATACTTTGTCTCATGTCATTTACCACAGTTTACCACAATGCAACAACTCTCCTCCCACTTCCTCCCCATAGTTACCTCTTCCCAGTGTCCATCCCTCCATACACTCCTGCCCCCTGAGCTATCTCCCTGTGCATAAACAGCCCTTCTTTCTCCCATGATTGTTCTCTCCAAGAAGTGTATCTACTTGAGGTAAATGTTCAACTCATATGCCTGTATTTTGTTTGGCTGGAAACCACAGGTGTTGGTTCAATTCCAGACCTTAAGGGCAGCTAGGGGCCATAGTCTCAGTGGTTCCACCAGCTCTATTGGCCCAGCAAAACTGGTCCTCACTTTTTTTTTTTTTCCTCCAAATGATTTTGAGTTTTGTTCCACATTGTTCTACCTCTCTATCAAGGATCTCCTACATAGATCCCCATCCAAGTGGATCCAGCCCAATTTTTATATCAGTGTAGTTTATCTTTTATGCAAAATAAAAAATCCCCCCATTTTAGGTTTTTACATAAATTTTAGGAGTCATATTCCTGTGTGTCAGAAGCATATTAAAGTTTACTACTCCAATCTGTCTCACTAAATTTTATTCTTGTTTTTAATTGATAACTTGGTGATCTGAGAGTAAAGTTAGTTTTCTGCCTTTCCAAACAATCATTGCTAATTCATTCCCTCTCTCATTCTAACTCACTAAGAGCATATACATATGAACACATGAGAAAATTTTTTAAACGTGAGAAAAGTATTCTGTCTAGGACAAGTTCTAATTACAGTGGAGGGAATGGAGGCTATTTTCAGCATATTATCAGAACTCTACTCTTTTTAAGGAAGCTTTTTATCTCACTGAGAAGAGAATAAATATGAAATTGACTAAATATCAGAAAAAGAAGAGTCACAGGATATTAAATGAGTAATTGCCATATGACTGGTCTAGATAACAAAAAATATGAACTAAGCATTAGGGGTCTGGGAAACAAAAGATATTAGAATTCTCTCTTTAAAGAAAAAATAGTATTTGCATTGTAATTGTACCTAACATTTGTTGAATACCTACTATGTGCTAACACTGGTCTAAGTGTTTACATTTATTAATCTCATAACAACCTGTGAGAACAATATATTGGTTAAACCATATAAATTTTTTGACTTTTTAAAAATACTAATTTTACATGATTCAACCCAATGCTATTATTTTATCCCCATTTTATAAATGAGGAAACTGAAACACAAAGATATTAAATAATTTTCCCAAATACAAATGGTTAGCAAGTGACAGAACTGGACTTCAAACTCCAAGCCTTCAGTTTTGTTATTAACCACTTCATCTTATGTTTTCAGGGAAGAAAATGCTACACTTGCTTAGGGAGGAGGTAGGGTAAGGAATAGAATTCATGGATTAAAATGTGCTGCATATGATTCTCTGTCTTAGTACTTTATGGCTTCCTTGAGTAATGGGACAATATCATGTCTGCCTTGTACTCTACCTATCCCAGGAATTTTAATAATTACACTAAAGTTCCCAGTCATGTAGATGAGTATTGTTTTCATGCAACAGTAATAATCAAGTGAGGGAATGACTATATAAAAGCTATTACTGTCCCAAATATCTGCCTTCAAATTCACCTTGGAGGATAGAAGGTTCAAGGTCAAAAGCTTTCGATCTATATAGATACCACACTAAAAGAAAGGCAAGTTAGAATCTGGCCACTGCTGGGATTATGTAGTCAGGAACAGATACTGATACACACATATAAGTGAGAGAATCTCAAATTATATTACATTCTCTGTGCACATAATTATCAGCCTTAGACTCCGAATTTAGTGAAAGATTTGCAGAACAGTCTAAACCAAAAAACTAAATCCACTGCAGTCAAGTTGATTCCAACTCATAGTGACCCCCATTGGGTTTCTAAGGTGGTAAGTCTTTGCAAAGTAAATTGCCCAATCTTGCTTCCACAGAGTGGCTGGTGGGTTTGAACCACAAGCCTTCTGGTTAGGAGTCAGATACCTTAGGCTACCAGAGCTCCCACATAACAGTCTAGATAGCCCAAATCTAATCTAAAATCAAGCCGTTTTAATTGGCATAGAACATGAAATCTCTTTTACCTTGTAAAATTAGAGGAACGTGTAATGTATTTAATCATGGCACTGAAGGAGGGGCTATAAAAATTTCTGGCATATATAGGGGTTTTAACATCAGAAACATTGCATTCCTATTTTGACTACAAAATTTTTCTGTCTTTCCCTGAGCAAATCATGGAAACAATACAAGACTGTAGGGGGAAAAAAAAAAAAAAAAACCTGCCTTCTTTGCATCAGCTACTAAATTGTCATATAACATTGGGACAGACACTATTTTATCTAGGATCCATTTTCACCTCTGAAAAAATGGCTGGGAGTAGACAGTTTATAATTAACAGTTGATAACTTGTATTTAGTGCATTCATTTCAATATTTTTATGTTTCAACTTTTCCATTTGTTAAAATATCTTTAAGTCTAAGTGATTCTTGGTCTTTTAACAACAACAAAAAAGTATGATACCCTTACAATGTCTTTTGATATTTAGAACCACATGCATTAAAATTAGTAAGTATTGTGGCCTGCTGTACAATACTGCACAATTTGCCATAGTCCTTTTTTAATGCCATAAGGATTTATTGAATTCCTTTTATATTACTAACTAATATAAAACATGTACCTTAAGCAATACATGATAAATGATAAAGGCCTTAACATGCTTACCAATACATGCTTTTACTGTGGGAGAATATTATTATGTCCTATGTATGTATAGTCATGTGTATTTTCCTTCTTTAATGTCCCTTTAAAGGGTAAATTACCATAGTTCTCAGTTTCAACACCCTCATAGAAAAGTGGGTAAGAAGGAATTTTATATGTAGAAGAATAACCATAATATTTTAATTATCCAAATGGAATTTTGGTTATTAATATGGGAATAAGCATTTGGGAGTAAATAAAAAATTGTTGAATGGCAATTGATTGTAAAAGCAATTAAGGTTCTAGCATTACTTTAGCAGTGTAAATGGATTGCAATAACACAGGGTTTCATTGTTGCATTAGAACTTGGCATCTAGTTCTTCCAAAAGGATTCCTTAAACTCTTCATTAAGCAATAGGCAAAATACCCTGAAGATATGAACCTTAATTTGACTCGTACCACTGAAGTTCAGAGAGTGAAGTAGGGTGACAAGAAAGAACATAAAGTACCAGTACAGTGTAAAGAGTACTAGTCTAAGGGTCAGCGACTAGGATCTTCATGATTCTGCTGCTATCTGCTTGGGTTACTGTAGGACTAGCTCCCTGATTTCTCAGAGCTCCAGTGTCCCATAGTAGAAAATACGACAAAGTCCCATGTTCTTTCCTGATCCATCACTCTATGAATTGATGCTTCCAGGTGAAGGAAACAAATAGTTCAGATTGTTTTTGTATTCATGGGTCTCTTTAGGTTCATTTTCTGTGAAATAGTTTTCTTCCTCTTCCTTGTAGCACGCTAAGATAAGGGAGAGTTCTCCATTTTGGGCACACTTCCCAAGGTACTTAATTGGAAATGCTGCCTGTTACAAAATCACCTTTGTTTCCACCAGTTGCTATAGCTTCAGAGACTCCCAATTCCGAGAGTAAAACAGTGGAAGGAAACAGAGAGCATCTATGGTAATTCTTTCATATCATTGGAAATGAAATTGACTGAGGAATTTGGTAACTTTCTACTCTGTCCCACTGCTCTTAAAGCTAGGAACCAGTTTTCTAATCTAAGATTTTCTAATTCTTTTTTTTTTTCTTCTTCTTCTTATCCATCTTCAGTACAAAGACCATCCAGTGAATTTTAGTAGATTCCACAAAGGCATAATAGGACAACTTTCCTTGTCTATCTCTCAAAAAAACTAACCCAATGTGATAAAATTAGGATATTATAATTTTTGACATAGGAGCTCTGGTAGTGTAGTGCCTAAAGCACTTGACTGCTAACCAGAAGGCTGGTGGTTCAAACCCACCAGCCATTCCTCGGAAGGAAGATGAGGCAATCTACTTCCTTAATGATACTGCCTCGGAAACCCAAGGAGGGATCACTATGAGTCGGGTCCGACTCGGTGGCACATAACAACAACAACAACAACAACAACTTTTTTACATATATTAGGTTGCTGAGAGTAACTTGAGGGGTATGCACACCCTATTCTGCAGGATTTTGAAGGAAAGAAGTCAAAATTGCATTTTTCATGCAGAAGAGTTTATTTTCTTCATTTAATACATATAAGGCAACATCCCTTAAATCATCCAACATTTGAAGAAAACAAAACAAAACAAAATTTCCAATGCCACCAGATTTTTTTCTCTCTATTTTTCTGCCTTGACTCATCAATCCAGCTCACTTAGACACCAAAGAGAGTTAATGTTCAACTCAGTAAGAACTTTTTGGAACAACCTTAATAAAATTTGCTTAATAAATATTGCTACTGACTGTTGCAATCTTGCCATAGGGTCACTGGAAAGCTTGTCTATGGTTTGCCTTAAAATCAGCACGCGAGCCCGCAGCATTACGCACTGATTCCCTTTGTAAAAGGTTAACTAAAATACATTGCTGCAATAATTTGTTGAAAATACTTCTGTCACAAGTGTGTGGCAAGTTTGCAAAGGTTTTCATGAACAAGATACTTGAGTTTGGTGCTTTTGTTTTAGCTAACTAAAGGTCACACACAAACTTTCAGAAGTGCCTCTATTTACTACAAAGAAATAATCTAAACTTATTTTCTTTTTCATAGGAAGTTGTCCTTGAGGAAGGCACAATTGCTTTTAAAAACTGGGTTAAAACAGGTACTGAAGTTTACAGACAGTTTTGGATCTTTGATGTGCAAAATCCACAAGAAGTGGCAGTTAATAGCAGTAACCTTAAGGTTAAGCAAAGAGGACCTTACACATACAGGTAAGTGAGTCCCAATATCTAAGTGGTACTCTTTTCCTGACCATACGTATTTCTCCAAATACTTTCATTTGATGACTGCTACTTTATTGAACTGTACTTACCATTTTATTGCCTACAATATACATTAAATGATTTTTTTTTCTACTTTTGTAGATCCTTATTTAAAGATTAAATGTTAGGATATTTCATATTTTGAATAAATTAATAGCATATTAATATACACGAATCTAGAAGTAGAGTTAATTTATCCAAATATTCATTATTAGTGGACCATGTATTGAAAAAGAATATGGATTTTATTATAAATTTATCAGCATCAAATAACTGTCCAGCATTTAAGAAAGGAGCTCTGGGGGCTAGTGCCTAAAGCATTTCACTGCTAACCAGAAGGCTGGTGGTTTAAACCCACCAGCCACTCCTCAGAAGGAAGATTGGGCCATCTGCTTCTGTAGTGATACTGCCTTGGAAACCCAAGGTGGGGTCGCTACGAGTCGGGTGTTTTTTCCTGTGGCATATACTGCCACATGTCCATGATATTGCCTAAAAAGGCTTGATCTTTATTGTTACATACAAAATTTGACCTAAGCAAATATTTAAATTTTTTTTCATGGTGTTATATTTCTTATGTTGTTAGCAAAGCCTATGTGAATATCTTGTTCCAAAAGAATATTTCAGCTATTATCTGCATCTATGAAAACTTAAAATTCATGTGACAAACAAAATATCATTGTTTAAAAATCATAACCTGAGACAACTGAATAAGTGGAAGGAAAGAGAATGGTTACTTAAATTTGGGAATTTATCTTTTGTTTAGAGAAGATTGATGTATTTTACTTTTAAGGACATAATTTATGAAATGAGAAACTATATAAATATATCAGGAGCTCTGGTGGTATGGTGGTTTAAAGCATTTGATGTTGACCAAAAGTTTGGCAGTTTAAAACAACCAGCCACTCAGTGGGAGAAAGATGAGGCAGTCTGCTTCTGTAAAGATTTAGTCTTGGAAACCCTATGGGGCAGTTCTACTCTGTCCTAACAAGTCACTACTAGTCAGAATCAACTAGATGGCAATGGGTTTGGTTGTTTTATATAATGTTTATCAATCATTGGTGAACCTAGTCCTCTCCTGATACCAGCCATCTTCAGAAACAAAACAAGTGGTGGCAAATATAAATTATATTCTTAAAGCCTTTAATCCTGTCTCTCTGAGGGCAGAAAGTGTGGAGTGGAGTGTGTGTATACTTGATTTGCTTGAAGAGCAACAAAGAAGGTTGAGAAAAGTTGCATTTTCAGCTAAAGTTTATAAACACTTATCTCTTCCTTATATAACAATTGTTAAAGTGTTTTCTCATCCACAAAAAGTCATTTTGTCCCAAGATATAACCAAAATGGAGTCTTTGTCTCTGCCTGGATGTCTTAAATAAGGGGAAAACAAAAAATTACCTACCTTTTAGGAAAAAAAAAAAAAGTTAAGAGGTTGAGAGTCTTCCATATATTGAGTTGAAACTACTTTCCCATAAATTAATCCCTGAATTCAAATGAAATTGGAAATGTAGAAGGATTTTCCTGCTAATGTGAGTTTAGTGAAACTTTGATAAAGCAGTGACTTGGGTCAAAGCATGAAATTACCTTGATTGTGATTGTAATTATATTCCAGCCTAATTAATTCCTAAGAGTCTGTTTCTTCAGAATATTTTCATAAGCACTGAAACGCACTGCCATCGAGTCGTACCCGACTCAGAGACCCCTCCTTGGGTTTCTGAGGCAGTATCACTATGGAAATAGATTGCCCAGCCTTCCTTCTGAGGAGTGGCTGATGGGGTTGAATCTCCAGCCTTCTGGGTAGCAGTCAAGTGCTTTTGGCACTATGCTACTTCTCATGGCCAACATAAATTTTTAAGTTACTTTGTTCTCACAAGACTAAAAGGAAATTTATCTTAGGCAAAATCTAGGACAAATTCTTTCCCTTGACCCTATAAATCAACTCTTTCCAAGTCTGTATACAATCTATTTTAAAATAATACTAATAAGTAATAATGTTGTCTTTTTAAAAGTATGCTCTAAACAGAGGGAGGCCTGTTTCAAGGATTTTCTCTTACTGAGTGCCATCTACTGATACAGTGTTGTAAGTGCAATTAAAATAAGCCACAGAATTTGGAACACAATTATTAGGCTAATGTTTCAAGTACGTATTTTATATACATAAATATCCCTGAAAATTAAAGTACTCTGACTTGAAATGCCAATAACATAATCTGATTTAAAAAAACAGTTATTCTATAGAAAATACATTATTAGTAATTCATTGCCCTCTGTATTGTTTCAGGGAAGTTTTTATGTTCTACATAGTTCTCTAGGACTCCAGGGAGAATAAAAAAAAAAAAGTTTTGGTGGAATTTCATTAAGAACAAAATGCATTTCTAGCTGATACGGAATTTTTATCTTTTTTTTTTTTTTAATGTGAGCCATTAATTTATGTATTAATTTAAAATACTTATTAAGAGCTTATATACCAGAAATTGTATTGGGAGATATAAACATTCATACTTTTACCCAATAGAAATTTACACTTTTGTTACAGCTGAGTGAAACTTTTCCTTTTTTTTTTTTTTTTCCAATTACAGTCCGAATTTTTTCCAGTTTTTTCACCTGGTTATCTATTCACCTTACATATTAGACATTCGGGTATATGATAGAGCAATGCTGCTTTGTAGTAGCCTCAATGAGTATTCTGTACTTGCAAAATAATTTTCTTCATAACAATCACATTCTACCAAATTCCTAAAATATAGTTTGTGCTTTGCAGCCTTGAGATGTTAGAGATAGGAGCTAATAAACATTTTGTTCAACATATAGGGAAAAAAGTTGTTCTGTACCCCTTAAAATGGAAATTACATTCCATTTTATCTGTAATTCTCATTAAGGTCCTTTAGAAGATGGAAAAGCCAGTTCCAGGCAGTCTGTACTATTTCGGGGTTTTTTCTAAGTAAGAAATTTTGCTCTTTGATATTACCTTCCTTAAAGCTCTCTGCTGTCTCCTCACCCTCAAGATAAAGTCTAAACATCTGATTAAGGGGTGCAATCCTTTTAGGTTAGAGATCTTGCTTAGATCAGTTTTCCCCAATCCCAAGTCTCACTCTATAATAGAGCCAAACTCAACCAATCACTTCTTATCTTGTACATGTTACTCCTTACCCTACTTTATCAAACTATACTTCTGTCATTAACTTATGTGGAATTTCTACCAAAATGCGTCTTGACTCTCATCCCCATAATGACCACACCAAGCCTGGCTTTGTATCTATTTTGTTTACCCATGGACTTTGTGGAAACATAGCACATACTATTTCTCCCCTACTGTTCCAATTTTCTGAATGCATGTTTAAGAGCTCCACTGATTAATTTGGTAGAGACAAACCACCAGCTTATTTATCATTTTACTCCCATTTTTAGCATAATTTATTGCATATTCTATGTACTAAAATATATTTGTGGAATGAATGAATGGCACCTGGGACTTAATAATCATATGAGACAATTTTGTAAATTTTTTTACTTATTTCTACTTTTCAGAGTTCGTTATCTAGCCAAGCAAAATGTAACTCAGGACCCTGAAAGCCACACAGTCTCCTTTGTACAGCCCAACGGCGCCATCTTTGAACCTAAGCTATCAGTTGGGACAGAGAATGACACTTTCACAGTTCTCAATCTGGCTGTAGCAGTAAGTAGACAAACAGAAAAATTATTTGTTTTAAAATACTCTGGAATTTGAAATAATCATCATTAGAACTACAGGTTTTATTTATTTTGCCATTTTTTATTAAATGAGTTTTTATGTAGCTGTGAATGGATTTATGATCATTTTGGAAGTCAGCAAAATCACTTGATAACCAAATAAATTAAAAGGCTACAAAAATGTACCATTATAAATGGGTGGGAGGCAAACTTGGCATGTCTTCTTCATGTGCCTGACTCTTGGATAGAGAAATGTAAATATCTGTGGATTAGACCAATTAGAATTTTAGTAATTGGTCAGGTTTGGCAATAGTTTTAAAGACAATTAAAAGAATTCCTTAATAAATTCAATTCTGGTATTCAGTGTATTTATTTGGTAAAATATGATAGGGCATTGGTGTCTTAAACAGTGCTTTCTTTTTTTGTAGGCTGCACCCCACATCTACCAAAATGCATTTGTTCAGGTGATACTCAATTCACTTATCAAAAAATCAAAATCTTCTATGTTCCAAACCAGAACTGTGAAAGAGCTGTTGTGGGGCTACAAGGATCCATTCTTAAGTTTGGTTCCATATCCTGTTGATACTACAGTTGGTGTATTTCATCCTGTAAGTGCCAATATGAACAGAAATATTGTTATGTTTTAATTGGACACTACAATAGCATTAGCCAAGCTTAGTTTTCTAATTTAGTGTATTAACCTTATTGCTGATCGGAATATATGTCCTAATTAAAAAAAAAATAAAAAAAGTCTGCATATCACATGGCTTCAACTTTCTTAGTTAGGAACATTTAAAAATTAATCTTTAAATTAAAAAACTGAGATTTAAACAGGTTCTGCTCTGCCTTTTATAAATATGAAATTCATTTAAAATTAACTTATAAACTATTTTTAATTTGATTTTCCTTCCCATAAAATCAAGTTCAATACCAATTTTTAATAAGTGTTAATATATCCATACTAAAATTCTTCCTTCTCCAAACCTGTGATAAATTATTTTTCCATTTAAATTGAAAAGTTAACCTAAATTTAACCAAATTTAAGTCAGACTACCCTATTTTTAAACGGTTGGTGAACTGTATAAACCAAACCACACCCACTGTTATCGAGTCTTTTCCAACTCATAGTAACTCTATAGAACAGAGTAGAACTACCCCACAGGGTTTCCAAGGCTGTAAATATTCACAGAAGCAGACTGAATCATCTTTCTCCTGCAGAGTGCTGGTGGGTTTCAATCACCAACCTTTTGGCTAGCAGCCCAATGTTTTAACCACTGTACTACTAGAGCTCCTTGCAAGAATGTCACGTGGTCCACTAATACCATGAAATGGCAATTGGGAGATTAAGAAAAGTGTGAATGTGTGGTGTAATTAGTCATTAGTTAATGTTCCAAATTAAAAATAGGATAAGCTGAATACTGAATTGGAATTTTGACTCTGATTTCATTTGGTACCATATGTGGTATTAGTTATATGCTCCTATTCATTGTTTTACTTTTAGATAGTGCTTGGGATTGCAAGGTTATATATCAATTAAAATATAAATGTAGAAACACTTAAGGGATCAGAGGTTCTGTTAGAATTATTATGTTTTAGCTTAATTACTCATTAACTCTTTGTCTGGTTTGGTAAATTTTGATTTTAACCTTATATACCTCATTTTGATATCAACTTATTAAAGATCATCATGTTTAGAACACTTTTAGAAATCATTGTTCCCTTACTATTTTTCAGTATCCTTTCACTTCAACATAATAGGGGTAGTGATTAAAATTCCCTCACTGGCTTTATTATGTCAAAGAATATTGGAGTTTGGTAACGTTTTCTTCTGGAATGTTATTGTCTTCCTTTGTCTTAGCATCTAGCACTTGTTCCTAGGCATCTTTCATATTCTATCCTTTAACATTTTTAAATTCTAATAATTTTAAAACCTTACTTGCATTTATACTTCAAACCCTACAAGAATAACTACTGTTTGAGAAATGTGAAGGAGAGGTACACATTTTATGACTTAGAAAATGTGACTTGTTCTAGAAATAATTTTTCTTGTTCATATCTTTTCAGTACAACAATACTGTAGATGGAGTTTATAAAGTTTTCAATGGAAAAGACAACATAAGCAAAGTTGCCATAATTGACACTTATAAAGGTAAAAAGTAAGTATCCAGGCGAATGCGTGTATCTGTGCGTGTGCTAGTTAGTGGGGTATTCTAAGGCAGGAGTGATATTCATTGAACTGCTGGCAAGACATAGGCACCAAGCTATGGAACAGACTCAGCTGTATCTCAGCCTATTGGTAATGTGTATTGTGCTAAGTGTTCCACTTATTCATGAAAACTAACATGGCTACCCCAGTGCATATTGCTGAATATCAGTCCAATTTTAGAGTTTGCTTTACCTTTATATGTGGGTCCTTTTCCATAAAGAAATTCAAAAGAACCATTCCCATCCCCATTACATATCCAGCACCTACACTTTACCCATACCAGCAGTATCACAAATGAAAAGTAAGAAAATCAATATATCAACTAATTGTCTAGCATTTGATAGAAAAATACATTTCACTGATTTTTTTATTTACTTTTTAAAAATTGAACATATGAAATACACACTGTGCATTCTTCCATCATGGCCTAAATGAGTCTGTCAAAATGAAGTTCAGTGAATCAGTGCCATTCTTTTCATGACTTTTCCACTATAAAACTATATTGAAATATTTTTCTATATTAATAACTCAAAAAACAAAACCACTGCCATCAAGTTGATTCCAACTCATAGTGAGCCCCATTGGATTTCCAAGGCAGCAAATCTTTACAGAAGTAGACCATGGAGTGGCTGGTGGGTTTGAACCACCAACCTTTTGGTTAGCAGTCACATATCTTAAGCACTTCACCACCAGTTATTGTCGTTGTTATGTGCCGTCGAATCGGCCCCGACTCATAGCAACCCCTCCTTGGGTTTCTGAGGTGATATCACTAAAGAAGGAAGTAGATTGCTCAACCTTCCTTCTGAGGAGTGGCTGGTGGGTTTGAACTGCTAGCCTTCTGGTTAGCAGTCCAGTGCCTTAGGCACTATGCTACTGCACCACCAGAGCTTCTTATAAATAACTCAGCTTTTTAAAAACGTTATCAGTTCAAAAGTGCAATTAGTACTTCAATACAGGTCTAAAACTTACATATGAAACCTAAAAATACAGAAGATACCTTCTCTGAAGTTGTCAAAGAATGAGCTATTGTCACATAGACACATTTTCCATTTTTTTTTAACCTGTTCGCCTGGAGAAAGCATAATTTAATATGTGTGTGAAAAGAAAGAACTACAATGGTGGATGAGATCTTTTCTTCTCCTTACAGTTAATAAGTATGTTCTAGGCTAGTTGTTTTCTGAAAGGAAAAGTAGTAATAAAGCATTTAGAAATGAAATCTATGCAAATAGAAAAAGATGTTTTATTAACATCAGTAATGCTGGCTCATATTGAACTATTATCTGAAAATTACATATTTAAAATCAGTGAAATATTTACTAATGTAGAATTTTTTCTTCTAAAGTGTTCTCAGTAACATCAGTTTATTTACAGACACATTTAATGGAGAAAAACAAAAACTTTAAAAGGTTCATTTTGGTAGAAATCAGATCCATGTTTGTTTATTAAGGAACAATGAACATTTCATTCCATTTCTTATTCCAGAGAGGTTTTGAGAAGAGTGGCTTAGATATCCTAAATACAGTGAGAGTTTCACAGCAATTCAAGAGAAGGGTGAGCTTGATTTAACTGACCATGGCAAGATGGAACACATTTAACATCTTCTGCTTTTAAAAAAGCAGCAAAAACAGCAACTCCTTGGATTGACATCTAAGGGAATGTTGAGTGGGGGAAAAACAGTTTTTTCCATCACTAAAAAGTGCTGAAGGTACAGGGAGTACATTACTACTAATGTTTTATTACTTTCAGATATGTGTGACTGATTTAGACACCAGAACATAAATTAATCAGTTCTGTCTTACTTCAATGCCAGTTCATGGAAGAGCTAAAAGGGAAAAAAAGTATAAATTGCTTATCTAAATGTTTCCAATCTCTATTCATCTAAATATTTGATTCTTTTCCTCCCCTCCTCTCTACTTCCCTCTTCTATCTTATCCTTACATCAGTTTCCACTTCATAAATACTTGCCTTCTATTCAGTACAAATGCTCAACCTACCACCAAATAAGTCATTTCTCCCAGGTAGGGGGAGGGGGGAAATTGCCCTAAGTAGACAGTTGAGTTCCTCATATACATTTCTCAATTTTCTTCTCTCACAACTCTGTCTATGCCAAGTTGTTTGCAATTAACTTGGAATTTGGCAGTTTTTCTTTTATAATCTAGCCACTTAGAAGGATCAGACACTTAATTAATCTCAAAAGGATGATATCTTAAAACAAACATGGACAAAAAGATTAGAACATTTCTTAAACTTACCGTTAATCACACTGAATCTTCATTATATTAGCAGAAGTATTAAATGGCAACACAAAACTGTAATGTGAGAAAGGTGCTCTTGAAATTAGAGGGTTCTATTGATTTTCTTTCTTTCTTTTTTCTTCCTGAGGAATCTCTCCTACTGGCCAAGTTATTGTGACATGGTTAATGGCACAGGTAAGAACACATTGTTTTGCGGTGAGGATCCCAATGAAACCACCTCACCCTTTCCCACAAATCCACTATCACATCTACTATGTCCTCAGAGCTGAGGGTGTGTTTGTTTGTCTTTATATCCCCACAGCAAAATATGGTCTCTATTTTAAGATAAGCTTAATAAATGTCTGTTTAATGTGACAGGATTTCTGAAGATTAACCATAGAGCATTTGCTCTTATTGCATTACTAGGGGAATGTTTGCTTTGTAAAACTTTACTTCATGACCTGCCATGCTAGCAGCAGTAAGAGGTTTGTTGTTGTTGTTGTTGTTTAAAAAAAAAAAAAAAAAAAACACCTGGGTAGTTATGCTTCTTTGCTAACACTGTACAGCTAACAATTTAGAATTGAAAGAATAATGATAATAATGAATGAGATAATTGCAAAAGGAAAACTAACAGAAGTGAGGTTTAAAGCTGAAGTGAAATTAGTGATGGCATAAGTTAGGGCCATCTATTTTGGAAAAGATCATCAGAATTGAGAGAGAAAAGAAAAACAAAACCAAGGTTAGATATCTAATAACCATGGAAAATACATGAAAAAAAATGAGCATGCTGAATTTTTGTTGTTGTTATGTGCCATCAAGTCAGACCTGACTCATAGCGGCCCCTCCTTGGGTTTCCGAGGCAGTGTCACTATGGAAGTAGATTGCCCCATCTTTCTTCCAAGGAGTGACTGGTGGGTTTGAACCGTCAGCCTTTTGGTTAGCAGTCAAGTGCCTTAGCCATTATGCTACCAGAGCTCCTCATTCTGAATTAGAACTGGGAAAAAAGAAAGCACTGTGTATTTAGGGTGTGACCAGATCTGGTGTATTACTCCTCTTGAGGAAAAAGCAAAGTACAAATCTTCCTATTGCATAAGTGTGAAGACTTTTAAAATCAATAGGAGTTTAACTAATTCCATGAGGTGATTAATGTGATTGAACTGCTAATAAGCAGAAGCATGGTGTTTACAAAGTTAATGAGGCAGTACCTTATAGAAAAGTGATGTAAAAAAGATGAATAAAGTTAAATGAAGAGTTAAGTAAAATAGAGGAAATAAAAAGAAATGCAGAGAATGCTTACTTTTCCAAAAGTATGGTAGAGTTTTACATGCTTATTTAATTTTGTTATCTCTCATTTGAGGAAAAAAACAACAACTATTAACTATTGAATTTACTTTGTGGATTTTAAACTCTGAGGGTGGGTGAAGACATTCCTTTCCAAAGAGAGCATTTTTGCAAATAAAGCATCAAGTGTCCCAGTGATAAAAACTATAGTGGTTGCATAAACATAATACTTCAGTCCTTAGATACAAAGATAAATATTACTGCGTTGCTCCTAAATACTGAAGGAGTCTTTATGCACTTAAGAAAAAAATTATTAAATGGTGGTGTCCAAAATTGAAAAGTAGATTTTTTAACAGGAGGAGGTAGAAAATTAATGACAAACATGTAAATTCCTGTGCATCAGGCATGAACTTAAACATATCTATGAGGAAATGAAGTAAACCCTAAGAAACAGAGATAGATGGGACAAGTCAAGGGACTAGGATGTGATCCCTGTGAGAGGAAATATTGGGTAGGATACTAGAGAAAAGAGGCTAATGAACCAAAAAGTTCTACTGTAGTGTCTTAGGCATTTGACTGCTAAGCAGAAGGCTGCCGGTTCAAACCTACCAGTCACTCCTCAGAAGGAAGATTGTGCAATCTACTTCTGTAGAGATACCACCTTAGAAACCGAAGGGAGGGGACGCTGTGAGTCCAATCGACTTGACAGCAGTGAGTGAGTGAGTGCTTCCATTGTGATTTAGAAGTGCTTTACTGGCTTCCTTCAATAAGTTTGAAGAAACATTAAAAAGGAAATGTTGAAATATGCTTAGAAAGTTTCTTTCTAAAATAACAATAATAATAACAAAACCCTGCTACTATTAGCTGTCTTGAGATTATCGCTCATGGTAATTTTTGGATATAATTAGGATAAATCCTTAATGATATTTCACATATTGATTTTTAAAGCTTTGCAATGTATTCTTTTCATTTAACTGCTAAGGCATTGGGAAGGCAGTTGTAGACTATACCCACATGGGGAACTATACCATAAGTTTCAGCAGAGTTTTATCTCCAATTCTCTCAAGTGCCAGGGTCAAGCGGCTATCACAAAGGACTGAAGGTGAAATTATGACAAGGTCACAAAGCAGGAGTACTTGCCAGAAAAAAAGAATTTAACTGCTTTGAACAGGCACATTGAGGGGTAGCTTATTTTAGTGGTATAAATTTGAGGAACAAATAGAGGTGTTATCTATTTCTTCATAAATATAATGTGTGCCATTGAATTATAACCATGATAGAAATTCAACAAATTCTATAAATACCCATTTAAATTTGATAGAAGGTGGTCTGGTGGCATTCTGCATAAGGCATTTGACTGCCAAACAGAAGGTTTGTAGTTCAAATCCACCGGCTGCTCCATGGGAGGAAGATGCAGTAATCTGCTTTTGTAAACATTTATAGCCTTGTTAACCCAATGGGGGTCGCTACTCTGGAATCAACTCCGTGGCAGTGCATAAATTTGATAGATACATTTTCAAACCATTGGTAAGAAATACTAAGAGAAATTTAATAACTAGTTTTTAAAATATTCAACAGCCACTAAATCCTATCCCCAAGGCCTCAAAAATTAACATTGCTATTGGGTTGATTCTGACTCACAGCAACCCTACAGGACAGAGTATAACTGCTGCATAGGGTTTCCAAGGCTGTAAATCTTTAAGAAAGCAGACTGCCTCATCTTTCTCCCACAGATGGGCTGGTGGGTTCAAACTACCAACCTTTTGGTTAACATATGAATGCTTTTAACTACTGCAGCCCCAGAGCTCCTCCCCGCAGCTACTGGAGCTCCTTCAACAGCTACTAGGGCAGGCAAATAAATCATTATCAAAAATGAGAACAAGGCAAATATAATAGCTATGCCACATGAGCTTCAGGGTAAGAAAATGCCACTCTACTGATGGGGTGGGGTGAGGTTTCAAAACACAATCACAGTTTCAACAATGATTTCACCATTCTTTCTTAAATGTTTCATTTATTTTAAGGAATGAGAAACTTCACTTTAATATGAAATGGAATACCAGTGACTGTGTATAGTATATAGGTGTGTTGTTCAGTATGGTAGCCATTAGCCACATGAGCTATTGAATACTTGAAATGTGACAAGAAGAAACTGAAATGTATTGGAAGTATAAAACACACTGGGTTTTGATATTTTGCTAATCAACTATTTTCTTAATAATTTTTATATTAATTACATGTTGAAATGATAATGTTTTGGATATATCAAGTTAAATAGAATATACTTTTATTTTCTTTATTTTTTAAAAAATTTATCTTGTATAAAATCTAAAATTCTATGTGTGCTTTGCATGACATTTTAATTGGACCACACTGGAATAGAGATTTCCTGATTTTTTAGAACACACTTAAAAGGTAATATCACGTGTTTGATTTCTAAATAGATGCAGCCTCATTCCCTCCTTTTATTGAGAAGACCCGGGTGTTGCAGTTCTTTTCCTCTGACATATGCAGGTAAACTAGGACACTAATATATTCTGTGAGTCAGAATTTTTTTCCTCAACTGAAAAGATACATATCAAGATGGCCAAACTTAAAAATTATGTCCTTTGGAATTTAAAAAAAAAATTACTTAGGGAAATATTTTCATGATTATTAAAAAAAGAAATACAATGTAGAATTCTTAATGTGTCTATTAGCTCTTTCAAACATGGAGAATGGTTGTTGTTGCTATTGTTATGTGCCATCAACTCATAGAGAACCCTCCTTGGGTTTCCAAGGCAGTATCATTACGGAAGTAGAGTGCCCCATCTTCCTTCCGAGGAGTGGCTGATGTGTTTGAACTGCCACCCTTCTGGTTAGCAGTCAAGTGCCTTAGGCACTATGCTACCAGAGCTCCCATGGAGAATGGTAGCAGATGATAATGCAAATTTCAAATGATTTTTCTCTTTTTCTAACCTGTCTAAGCAATAACTATTTTTCTTTTAATTTCATTAAACTAGTACTATATTTACTAAAGGGATCTCTGGTAGCGTAGTGCCTAAGGCATTTGACTGCTAACCAGAAGGCTGACGTCTCAAACCCACCAGCCACTCCTGGGAAGGAAGATGGGACAATTTACTTCCATAGTGATACTGCCTCGGAAACCCAAGGAGGGGTCGCTATGAGTTGGGGCCCACCCGACGGCACATAACAACAACAACATATTTAAGGAAAATCCAGCTTAGAAGAGCATACACAAAATTCCTAGAGATTTCTAGAGATGAGGATGAAATTGTTAGAGAACTATGCTAGTTAACATGCTCTATTACTGCTGCAGCATGTATTCAAATTGCTGAAGCCCAATCAACACAACACAGACACTGGAACCCCTAGCCCTATGCTTGAATCCTAGCCAGTCCCTAAAGACTGCATGGCTGTGGGGCAGCATTCAACACCTCTGACTCTTGTTTTCTTATCTGCAAAATTGAAGGGAGCAGTGCTTCTTCGCACAGGGAGTAGAAGGTTGAGTACTGAGCCCTGGGCCATGGTGGACAATTGGTAAATGATGTGGTTGGGTGAGATCTATATCAAGTATGCACCTGCACATACCCAAGTGACTGAAAGGACTTTCTTTCCAGGATTAAGTTTTCAAAAGACAGAACTTCATTTTTATTTCATTTGTCCCGGGCACAACTAAGGGATGAGAAGGAATTCAGATCAATAATATATATGTAAATCATATATTAATTATCATTTAATATTAATTAATTGTATTAATTAAAGATACTCTGAGAACTATGTTCAGGATCACTATGCCATAATAATTCACAAACATAAACTGCTCTCAGAAGCATTTCAGAACAAGGGAAGAATAGTTCATGCTCAAGTTTCAAGTTTTGGTGTGTTTTAACATTTTACCAGAGCTGTTGTCCTAAGAATTAAAAAAGAATTTAAAGTTTGAACAAGAGTATTTTTTACTAAATTCAAGCAAGAATGTAGAACTAAAAAGAATCTTTTAAAAAATCTCCACAATGTGTTTAAGATACCTGAAATAATCTCTCTCTCTCTCCCTCTTCTCTCTCTCTCTCTCTCTCTCTCTCTCTCTCTTTGGTCTATGTTTAGGTCAATCTATGCTGTGTTTGGATCTGACATTAATCTGAAAGGAATTCCAGTGTATAGATTTGTTCTTCCATCCAAAGCCTTTGCGTCTCCAAGTCAAAATCCAGACAACCATTGTTTCTGCACAGAAAAAATTATTTCAATGAATTGTACATTATATGGTGTGCTAGATATTGGCAAATGCAAGGAAGGTGAGTAACTATTTCCAATATCATGGTCCATGACATAATTTATAGATTCTTTAAGAAGTAGCCTTTTGCCCTGAATCTTTTCCATGTAAAGTTCTAATATCAAAGTTACAAAACATAATGGCAGGAGGGTAAGTGTGGAGCCAGAACTTTTTAGCATTGATTTTCTATTGTTTTTGAGGTCAGTGTTGAAAAAGTTCTTTATCATTGATAAATCCTGCCTGAATTTCCCAGCTGCTACTTTTGGATTTGGGTAAAATTAAAACAATCTGCAGAATACCCTGAGCATCCCAAATTATCTGTCAGCCATTTTTTTTTTTAAGTTTTTCTTTCCTGGAAAATGATAAATATAAGTAAATATACTTTCGGTGTGTCTCTGAAACAAGAATTGACTTAAACACAAAGTTTGAAGTCAGACTTATTTTGCTCACTTTCTTCATTCTGGAGTGTGGTAGACAAAGAAAGAAAAAAAAAACACATTCTTAAAGTTAAGAAATCAATTCTTACTCACTAGATATATACATGGGGAGCTCTGGTAGCATAGTGGCTAAGACACTTGCCTGCTAACCAGACGGCTGGCGGTTCAAACCCACCAGCCACTCCTCGGAAGGAAGGTTGGGCAATCCTACTTCCGTAGTGATACTGCCTCGGAAACCCAAGGAGGGGTCGCTATGAGTCGGGGCCGACTCGACGGCACATAACAACAACAACAACAACAGATATATACATGAAATATGAACGTGTGTAGGTAAAACTTCATGTTAAAAGTTTAAGCTTACATACTAAATATTTACAGCCTATAAATAATAAATATTAACTGATTAGTTAGTATGAAGACTTAGAATTTTATATTTTGTTTTTATACATTAGTAATATGTTTTAATTCTCTCTCATTCTCAACCCTATCCTCCATTTACGATTCAAAATCAACTATACCTTTTTTAAAAGATTATAAAGCTTATTTTAAATGATATCTTTTCTGATTGGTACTTGAAATGAAAATAATTTATCCCCAATTGCCTCTTAAAACTTATTTTCAGGAAAACCTGTGTACATTTCACTTCCTCATTATCTACATGCAAGCCCAGAGATTACAGAAAATATTGAAGGTTTACATCCAAATGAAGAAGAACATAGGACATATTTGGATGTTGAACCTGTAAGCAAATATAATATTGATGTAATTTTGTTAATACTGGGGGAAAAAATCACTGCCATTGAGTTAATACTTGTTTTTAAAAATCAAAATGAAAGAGAAAATAAATTACTTCCTTCTTGTCAGTCACAATGCTTGTGATCAGATTGTTCCTTTCTTGATAAATCACTGAGGCTTTCATTTCAGTGAAAACCACATTGACTTCTTCCAGTTGCTGCATACAAAATGCCAAGCTAATACAATTTTAGTTTTTCAGTCTATGAGCTTTATAAATATTTTTAATGGCTCATGGAGATAGGAATGCCAATAGTGGAAATGATTCTAATTAACTTAAAACAATTCAATGTGAACTATTTTATGCTTATTTTGAACTTATTAAGAGACTTTTTGTTCTCTTTTTAGATAACTGGATTCACTTTACGATTTGCAAAACGGTTGCAAGTCAATATATTGGTCAAGCCAGCAAAAAAAATTGAGTGAGTGACTTTTAATAAGGTTATCGTTATGTGATTTTTAGTATTTTCTTGTAAGAATGTGAGTGAATCTATAAAAGTGAGAGGAAATAATATCAAATATCAACTTCTCTTTAGTTTAATGTCATTAAACATTCTTTATAAAATACTTATGATTATAATTTAGAATTATATATAGAGCTGATCAAAATTGTATTAACACATATTTTAACATGCTTTCTATTTGAGTATTTGGTGACTCTCTCATTTTGCTAGCTGTCCAAATATTTCTATGACAATTATTTCTAGAATTCATATTTTACCTTTGCAAGCATAATTTGTTGAAAAGGAAAACCTGATTTTGAGAAAGAGTCAATCTAATATATTAGAAAGAAGTGTAAGAGTGAAAAAAGTCTGAGAAACAGCTACCATATTTTCATGTATAGCACATTCATGTAAACAACACACGTGCATGTAATACACATAGCACACAGAGGAAACTGAGTGAGGACATAGTGTGGTTTACAAAGACCTTTCAATGTGTGCATTATTTCTGTAAAAACACAGTATATTAAAATTTAAATTTTTAATTAAAAAAATTTAAATTTAAAAATTAAATTGGGAAAAAAAATCAAGAAACTCAACCAATTCTCAAGAGCTACTGATTTCTGAACATTTGTTTTAAGTGATAATTATTAAAATCTGTTATATATACATACATATATTAGCATTTATTTTCATAATTATTTTCAATGTCTATTACAGGGCATTGAAGGGTCTGAAGAAGAATTATCTTGTGCCTATCCTTTGGCTTAATGAGGTTAGTATTTTAATCTTTTAGTCATTAAAGCAGTAAACATTTTTGTGTATGAAAATCATCTCGATATTTCAAAATAGGATATGCATGTATAATAGTTGAAGTTGTATGTATTTTTATCGTGCATAAGTAAATACTGGTGAATTTATGCATTATTGATTGCACCTATTTGAGAAAACCAATTCACACAGAATTTTCAAGTTTGTGTTAGTTTTCAGTTTCATCTAGGACAGGTATTTCCTGTCACTTAAGATTATTTTCAAAATGCATCTAAAATTTAGGAAAGGGGCTTACATACATGTAAGTTCAAATAAATCAAAACTCAGTGAATATTACAGTTCTGATTAAAGCCTACGGTGGGGCAGTGGTTCAGTGCTTGGCTGCTCACCAAAACGTTAGAGTTTCAAACTCAGCCAACAGCTCCACAGGACCTGCTGTCTGCTCCCTAAATCAAAAGTATCTCCTGAAGTCTTCTTTAAACCAAACTAACTCACTGCCATCAAGTCTATTCCAACTGATACCAACCTGATAGGACAGACACGAACCACCCAAGCAGTTTCCAAAGTCATAAATATTCATGGAAACAGATTGCTTTCTCCTACAAAGTGTCTGGTGTGTTTAAACCGCTGACCGTTTGGTTAGCAGCTGAGTACTTAACCACAGCAACAGCAGGGCTCCTACTCAAACAATAAGTTAAACCAAATCAAACTCACTGCCATCGAGTCAGAGCTGACTCATAGCAACCCCTCCTTGGGTTTCTGAGGAAGTATCACTAAAAAAGTAGGTTGCCCAATCTTCCTTCTGAAGTTGGCTGGTGGGTTTGAACTGCCAGCCTTCTGGTTAGCAGTCAAATGCCTTAGGAACTACACCACCAGAACTCTTAATTAATAAAGAATGTCTCCCTTGAGCATTGTGTTCTTTTAAAGAACTATTTATATGAGATTAAGTTGATAACAATTTGACAGGTTAGAACAGAAGCTTAGAGGACAGTGAGTTTATGTCAATGGAGGAATATTTCAGAAAAGGAGAATGAGAATGGTTGCGTGACTTGAGGAATGTAATCAATATCACTGAATTGTACATGTAGAAACTGTTGAATTTCTGTATGTTTTGTTGTGTATATTTTCAACAACAAAAATAAATAAAATATATATATATACATAAAAAAAAAAAAAAGAAAGATTACAACCACTCCTCACAAATTGAAATGGTTAGGTTCCAAAAACCAGGTTGTTGTCAGAAAATGGAGAATGGCCAAATCAGATCACAAAATGGAGGATGACTACATCATTATATAACTGCCAAATTATATTGTTACATAATTGCCAAATTACACCATAACATAACTGCCAAACCACTGAGAATGATGACTCAGTCAATTGACAATAACCTTACCCTTCGGAGCCCATAACTCTTGCCTCACACTTTGGTGTTTGTACCTGCCAGATATGTGTCCTTAATGTACAAAATAGTCAGCAGATTTTTTACTATTTCATGAATGTGAAGTGTCAGATAACAAGACAGTAAGTGACAGCTGATGAGAGACAGTGCACAGCCAAGAAAACCTTATGGGGAAACTCTAGTCTGTCAGAGGGGTCACTGTAAGTCAGAACCACTTCTACTTCCGTAGTGATACTGCCTCGGAAACCCAAGGAGGGGTCGCTATGAGTCGGGGCTGACTCAACAGCACATAACAACAACAACAACAACAACAACCACAACAAGAAAAACCTACTATGCTTATAAATATCAGGTTAGAACAGGCATAGACACTCTAGGCTGTCACACACAAAATACTTCTAGAGTAAACCACTGAGGTGAGTAGCCAGAGAATTAGGAAATGCATTGCATAACCTATAGAGGGACTGGGACTTTTGACTCTTGACATTTCCCTCTCTCACCAGAAAATATCTTTTAGAAAATTGTGAAATATTTCAGAGAAATGTTTTTTAAGATCAAGTGAGTCTTGATACACTGAAGACTGTTATACAATGTATTTAACAAGGAAGGGGTTATATTTCACTCTTGAAATACTCTATCTTGGCATCTACTTCCTTCTTTGGAATGTAAGGGGAATTCCACTGTTTTGTTTTATAACTGCAAGTGAATAACACATACACAGGTGTTTGGAGGAAAGGGTGATATACTTGGAAAGTTTGAATGCTTTTCTTCCTAGTCTACTCACGTAACACTAATTACTAACTTGATTACAGACTGGTACCATTGGCGATGAGAAAGCAGAAATGTTCAGAAATCAAGTGACTGGAAAAATAAACCTCCTTGGCCTGGTTGAAATGGTCTTGCTTGGTGTTGGTGTGGTGATGTTTGTTGCCTTTATGATTTCATACTGTGTATGCAGATCAAAGAAAGTAAAATAAGTAAGTATATGTAAAAGAAATGTACTGTTGCAATAACATTCACTTATATATTATTTGCTTCCATTTTGTCAACTAGAGGTTAAAAATTAGATCATAAATATTTTGAGATATGCCCAGCAAACTATCATTTTTAATGAATTATCAAGTTTCTACCTGCTCAATGTAATGTAAATTACAACACAATTGAAGACAGCCTTAATTCTGGGAGAGAAAGGATAAATTGGCATCTTTGTGATGTTAGTACAAATATAACTCTTGTCTAAACTTCTCACTTGTTAATTTCTCTATTATTTACAGCCAGTTAATTATTTTAAAAATAACAAATACATAATTTTATATATTAGTGACAAGAAAAAGTTATAGAAGTTAAGAAATGGTGGATATGTGAGATTGAAATTTATAAAATCCTGTTAAGGAAATATAATTAAGATGAAAAGATAAATACAATTTATCAATTATCATTCATCAATAACTGAAAATAATATTAGAACTAAGAATAATAATAAAAGATAGTTACAAAAAGGCTAAAATACGTTATTTTAAAAATAAAAGCTGAGGAGGCGGGGCAAGATGGCGGACTAGGCAGAAGGATTGCACAGACCCTCTTCAACAAAGAAAAGGGAAACCAATTAACACAGACACA
>NW_006921594.1:22844860-22866275 GCF_000298275.1 Orycteropus afer afer
AAAAAAAAAAAAAAAAGCTGAGATAAATGAAGTAGAACATAATAAAATATTAATATAAACACAGGATTGCTGCAGGTAGACCTGTTGGCCATGTGCTATCTAATTCCAGGTGTGTGCCCTAAATGTACAATGAGAAGCCCTGATGAATGATTAAGAATCGTGAACTAAAACCTAGGTATTACAGTAAAAGAAAACAGGGAGAATCAGTCTTCAACAAAGTAAAACAGATCACTCAGTTTAGGGGAATACCTAGATAATTGTGGCAAGATCTAAGAGTTTGTGGTAAAGCTGTAGAGGTGGTTTTGGCCTCTGTGCCTTAGTGAATTGGTGGTACACCCCTCATGAACATTATCAGGAATGACTGGCTGACCTTCCTTCCTAAGCAGAAGTGTTTCTTTAATAACCATTGGTGGCATTGGTTCGAGCAAGAATTTGCCACTTCCTCCTAGTTTCCACAAACCATGTCCCTACACTACTCAAATAAATATGCAATCTCAATAAAAGCAATGTGCTTGAATGAGAATCAAGTCTTCTTACTGTACCTTCCAATCAGATTGCTGACCCTTAATTTATATAGAATTTCTGGAGTAACCATTAATGATACTGCTTTTGTTGTTATTGTGTGTCATCGAGTCAATTCGGACTCATAGCAACTCTGTAGGACAGAGTAGTACTGTCCCTTAGGGTTTCCTAGATTAAAATCTTTATGGAAGCAGGTCACCAGATCTTTTCTTCTGTGGAGTGGGTGGTGGGTCCAAACCGCTGACCTTTCATTTAGCAACTGAGTGCTTAACCATTGTGCCACTGATGATAGCAACTAATATTTATTGTGCTCTTGCCTTGTACTAGGATATGCTAAGCAGTTAACTGAATTCTTATATTTAATCCCTAATGTAATCCCATGGGTTCAAATAGTCAGGGATTCCTCAGCATCTGTACTGCATCCTAAACAATCACAAATTTTAACAGATGCACAATTGTCCATTACCAAAAGTGTAAGTTAGTGAAATTGATGATTTAAAAATAAAAAACTGGAATTTGTAGACTAATTGTGTGTGTGTGCGTGATGGAGATTGTGTTCATGGAAGGAACCCAATCTTTTTTTCTCACCATTACTGTCACTGTTGTTTAATCATCGAAAAGGAGACTAAATAATTCACCTATAATCTATCTGGACAGATTTTATACAAAATAATTATATACTAAATAGAAGAAATATTGCATTATCTTTTACACTTGTTATCAGCCCAGTCACCAATAATTTATGATTAAACAAAGATGTTCATATGACATTTTATATAGTAGATAGAAAAGATCATTGACTGAAAAGCAAAACAAAACAAAACAAAATCATATTCTAGTGGGAAAACTTACTTTCAAAAGGAAATATACTATAACTACAAAATGTTTTGTAAGTGTTCTATATTAAAATTACATGGTAAATTTGATCACTATCTAAGGAACCCTGAATTTCAGATTCCTTGGTACATAATTGGCTGAGTTACAGTAAAGAATTGAAATCCTTCTAGAGGGACTTTGTCACCAAATATGTTAGTTTTCCTGATACAACTGTTTTAAGGAAAAGTTACTGTCTTTTTTTTAGGGTATTTGTCCTTGTTTACTTTACAAGTAGAGAAAAATAATTTCTTTGACTATTACTTGCTTTACTAGATTAGGACTCACTGGAAATGTAGATTTCTTTAAGTAAGCCTCAGTGTTGAATACTCTAAAAATTGTATCTTTGGGCAGATTTGTGATATTTAAAAAAGTAAGATCAGTGTACAAAAGGAATTAAAGTGTAGGATGGTGGAGGTATGTGTTATTTTACTGCATGGATCACAGAGAGAATAAACCAGGAATCTTTATGAAAGTAGTAGCATATACTACACTATAAACTAACAACTAAAGGGAAAATGGTCTGGAGGGGAGCAAACAATAGGAGCATGCTTGTCTGGAGCAGAGGTAATTGGTTGTCATATTTTTCACAGTATCCTCTCACACATCTTTCTTGAATAGGGAAGGACATGATCTGCTTTAACTGTGAGCGCCATCAGAAAATTTTTCTCTGTAGCTTGAGAAATTGGGCCGAATAATAGGAAGCTTGACCTCTGTGATATATAGAATCTTAGTATTATCAATTTCATAATTACACTACTTTCAGAGAAGTAGTAATGTATCTTCTACTTTGCAGGCAGCAAATGGAGTCTTCATTCTTATGCACCAGCTACATCAGAACATATAGTAACATCAGTCAACAAATGAAGATTTTATATGTTTTATTTGTACAAAACACATCTTACCTTTTAGTTGAAGAAGTGACCGCACTACGTTTTTTTTTTTTTTCCCCTAACCAATAGCACATTAATCTAAAGGATTAATGTACCATTAAAATCCATACATTGAACTAAAAAAAAAAAAAAAAAGTATCTTTTAAAAGTCATCACTTACAAAATTGAATTGACTTCAGTTTCTACGGACCTGGATCAAGAATGAACTAATTTGGTATTGATTCACTAACCGGTTCCTTGGTGGCAAATTCAGCAGAGGAGTGGACATTCTAATCAAATCCTGGGCCCTGGACTCTCCTATCTTCGTCATCAAGGTATAAGAGCCATCATCCTTGGCAGTGTCCTGGTCCCTATTGGATTGCAACAGACAGCCCACAGGACTGTGGACAGTGCATCACATCTTATGAGCACCAAATATTTTGAAAGACATCTAATAGTTGAAAAGAAATGATTGGTTCATTGGTTTGTTTGGTTTACTATCTATTACTTCAGTTTCTTTCTCTAAGGAACCCTTTGTACAACAGCAGTAGACATCATAACCATTTTTCTTACTTTCTAACATTGAACTCAAAACCCACTGCTGTTGAGTCAGATCTGACTCACATAAACCCCTCCTTGGGTTTCCAAGGCAGTATCACTATGGAAGTAGATTGCCCAATCTTTCTTCTGAGGAGTGGCTGGTGGATTTGAACTGCCAGGCTTCTGATTAGCAGTCAAATGCCTTAGGCACTACACCACCAGAGCTCCCTTTCAAACAATATGGGCTTATATATTTTTTGTCACTGGTCATGCAGATGGATAACTTTTCTAGCACATTTTAGCTCTGTATGTTTAAGGACTTTGTCATTCTCCAAGTTCTGCAACTGTTCTGAACATCCAAGTAGACTTTGACCTTTCTACTCAGTTACAACTTACGCTTGGCAGCCTGAGAATGCTGTGCTAGTTAGTATTAAATGTTGTAAATGACAATAAAAGAATTATTGTATGGAATATTACAAAAAGTAGAAAGTGTGCATTAACAGTTCCAGTATGTCTTGTTTTCATAGAGACCTAGGAAAGACTGGTTTCAACCATTAAAAATGTTCTTTAAATTTCAGTGCTTTGACTAGTTCTGTAGTGTCACAAATATTTTGCCCTAATTTTCTGTCTGAAGTATTCTTTCTTAATCCATATATCTTTATGAATTCATATTTCATTCTGCAATATTCTTTCTGAATCCAATTTTTACCACTTTTTCCTAGGTAATTTTTTTTTAAGACATTTGTAAGAAAATTTTAAAAAGATATTTCATCTCATCTATTCCTGCAGTTGGAATTGAGGTCTGGACTGTGAAACTGTTTCCTTTTTATTAGCAGACACATGGATATGTAATCTTGCTTCCTTTAGCAGAGATTCACTGTGGCAGAGAATAGTATCCTTAAAGGGTCCAGCATAGGAGAGAAACCCAGGTAACATTCTGTTTTGTATTTTACACACAGAGAAATTCAGGATGAAAAAAATAATAACTTGCTTATTGGGATACAGGCAGTCCCTGGGTTACGAATGTCCAACTTACATAAAACCCGTAATCATGAACCAACCCCTGTAAAGCCTATGCACATTAAAAATTTGAGGTACACACAATGGCTTGTGATAACAAATGGGCACTACTTTGTGTATCTGGAAGTATTTCTTTAATGTTTTTCATGCATAGAAAAGTACATTATATACTACATACTTAGACAAACATTTGACTAACTGATCTTAGATACAAACTATACCTAACTGTTCCAACCATGTACTAATTTGACTTAGACACAGATTAGGAGTGAAATTCATTCTTAATCCAGGGTCTGCTTGTATAGAAATTAAGAATAACTTGGGCTCCTTACACAAGATGCTAAGGTAAATACTGAAAAATCCTGTTGTAATTTGAAAGCAAGACATTGTGGGGAGATTAAAAATCTGTTGATACTCAAAACATGTTGATTGGTTGCCTTGCCATTTAATTGGAGAGGGAAAAAAAAAAGTATTTCTCTAAGATGATATTCTAGATATCCTCCCTGATAATCAAAACAAAAACACACTCTCTTTAAATTAGCGTATTTGAGAATATGTCCATCTAAAATAAGTACAAAGGAAATGCCTTAATTTCTCGAGATACATAGGGGTGAATATGTAAAGTGGAAACTGCTCAGAAGAATTGGGTAAGAAGAATATACGCACCTCACCTAAGGTCTATCATTCAATCAATGGCTCGAATCTTAATATTGCCATACAGAAATGATTGCCACATCATGACGGTTAGGAATCAGGGAAGAGATTTTGATATGACCTTAGTGCTGTTTAACCAAATACATGTATATTCTAGTCTTTATCCTTCTTCAGCATATCCTTTCTCTAAATTCTGTAAAATGTGTACAAGAGGAAAGACAATCCATATACAAAGACAAATGGATTTTATTAAAGACATTCGGTAGGAAAAATATACTTTCTTAAAATAATGGGAGGTAGACTTTTTGATAAGAAAAATTAGGTAGCATTTAGTTGTGTGTGTGTGTGTGCGTGTGCGGTTGTATATGTGTGTTTTGGGGTGGGGAGGCACTTTGGATAGATAGGAAATTTGTGAATTTTTGTTCTGCCCTGGTGAAAATGTATGATTTTCAGTGAGGGTAAGTGTTTGACTGTTTGTAATTGTATATGGGTGAAACTGTATACTTTATTCCATAGAAAAATTGCACAATTTTGTGGATCGATGCATTTTCATTCCAAACTATATAAACCCACAAAAACTATGTTGTTGTTCATAACTTAAGGTAAAAATTCTACAGCATCTGCAAATGGGTTAATGTTAATTGTACTTAAAAATGGCATTAAAAAGTTGAACAGCAATCTTTATAGCTTTCAGTTCTCAGGAAAAAAAAGAAAAGGTGGAATCATTTCAGGAAAAATGAAGCTATGAATAAATTGGTTATCTCTAAAAATTCACTCTGAAAAAGCACTGAATGTTTGCAGTAAGAGTTGTACAAGTGCAATAAGGCAGCAGTCTTTTAACCTATTATCAATGTCCAAGCTGCACAATAATTATCTTTCTAGTTGGAGTTTGTTGTGGGTGTGTTCCAATCACTAGTTCAGTTTTTCTGTTTGAAGTCCATTGTAAAAGTGACACTCTGGCCACTCGCTCTGCTCTTTTGGCCTATCTGCCATCTGAATGGATTATGGACTATATTTAAATGATCACTGTCCATTATGATATTTTGCAGATACCAAAAGACTTGCCTTTGAGTGGTTTTCCCTGACTATATTTGCAGTGAGCTGAACTAATGAACTAAAAATTGAGTGTTTCATGTTTGTGTGGAATATTTACAGGAACAATCTGCTCTTTCATTTTGTGGCTCAAAGGTAGCTGAAATTTCAAACATTTGTGAAAATAAATGCCTCTTTTATTTAAAAAAATAATTGTTTTTTAATGTTTTATTTCCATGCTGTACAATATTGCTACTACAATTTTATACTCACTGTGTGTTGTCTGTTCATCAGTTATTTACACATCATGCCTGTTCTTTTCCCATCAATTCTCAGATGTTGTTGTAAATGTTGTTGTTGGGAGTTTCCATCAAGGTGGCCACTGACGCATGGTGACCATGTATATTATAGAGTAAAACTGCGCCCTTCGGTTTTCTCAACTGTAATTTCTGCACAAGCAGATGACCAAGCTTTACTTCCACTAGGGTCACAGGATGGGTTTGAACCACCAATCTTTCTGTTAACAGGTAATTACCAACTGCTTGTGCCACACGGCTTCCTAGTTGCTTATGTCTAAACATTTCAGTAATACTTCATTCTACACACTCATAGGAGGGAATTGTGACACAGCCAGAACACACTGAAATGTTTGTAAATCTTGGTAGCGTAGTGCCTAAAGCACTTGACTGCTAACCAGAAGGATGGTGGTTCAAACCCACCAGCCACTCCTTGGAAGGAAGAAGGGGCAATCTATTTCCATAGTGATACTGCCTCGGAAACCCAAGGAGGGGTCGCTATGAGTTGGGGCCGACTCAATGGCACATAACAACAACAACCTGAATTGTGTGAACCACCAGCCTCAGCCTCACCCAGAAACTTTTTTATCACTACAGAGCCTTAGATCCTAGCCCAGACTTATTGAATCAGAGTCTTCATTTTAAAAAGATCCACTAGTGAGTCATATCCACATGAAAATTTGAAAAGCCCTGTTTTAAGTCATGTTGGAATTAAACTAAGTATAATCATTTTATTTCAGTGATCGGTTGCTGTATTAGTTTGATTTACTAGCACAAGGCTTTAAGTGATCAGAACTGGTTAAGCATACTTGTTGTGGTTGTTGTTATGTGTTGTGGAGTCGTCTCTGACTTATAGCGACCCTCCTTGGGTTTCTGGGGTGCTATCACTACAGAAGTAGATTGCCCAACCTTCCTTCCATACTAGATGAGAGGAAAATTCATCAGGCTTGAAAATGTTGCCATGAATATTTCACTAAGTATTGTCATTTGTCCTGTTGAGCTTGCAAATAATATTTCAGACAGTAATAAAACTAATTTATATGGCAGTTTAGAAAACAGTGAGATGGTAATAACTATATTCCCTGGATTTGCTAGAATATATTATCTTATCTCCTTGACAATATATTATCTTCATAATCAGAATTCTTGCATTTAAAATAGGATATGGGTTGGAGAAGGGTAAAAGGAATTAAAACTGGAGACAATCCTTAGAATTTATCTGAGATAGAACTCTTCCAAGATCCAGTTATTTTATATATTATATAAATTATAATAAACAGAATAATAACTACAGAGCCTTAGTATGGGGAAAACACTGGGCTAGATTGCTTAATTAGTGGATGGCTGGGATCAGGTACAGAGCAGGGGTGAGGGAAAAGAAAAAGGGAGGAATAATACAAACATGAATGCTTATTTGTGGTAGACAATGTCTACAACACAATTATGTAAGAGTGACTAAAGGTCAGAATGGAAGAGAGCGCTGAGCTCAGGACTGTCTAGGTTCAAACTGCCAAGCTGATAACTCCAAAAACAAAAAGAAACTCACTGCCATGGAGTTGATTCGACTCAGGGCAACTCGTCCTTGTGTTTCCAAGGCATTATTTCCACGGGAGTAGATTGCCAAATCTTCTGTCCAAGGAGTGGCTGGTGTGTTTGAACTGCCAGCCTTCTATTCTGCCCTAATTCTATCTTCAGTCTGCACATTTGAAGACTTTGGTCTTTATGGATTGAAGACCTTAGACAACAGATAGAAGAGTAGAAGTTAAGTAATGGTAGTTTCATAAACACCATTAACATCAAAAAAATCCTAAAAATTAAAGAAGACAAATTAGTCATTTGAGACATCTCTGGTACCATCTTAGAATTGAAACACAGATTATCAGAAACTCTTAAATATCGTCTTCTTTTGATATAGACTAGGAAGGAGGATTCTGAAAACTTCCTCTTTTGTGGAACCTATTTGAAATATCAGTGCATGTGAATGTTGCATATTCTCCATGTCGATGTTGTTAGCTGCCATTAAGTTGATTCTGACCATAGTACCCCATGTGCAGAATAGAACTGCTCCATTATCACAGTTGTGACCTTTCAGAAGCAGACCACCAAAGCTGTCTCCCAAGGAGCCTCTGGGTGGGTTCCCACTGCCAATCTTTCAGGTAGTAGTCAGCAACTTAAGCATTTGCATCATCCAGTGACTTGTATATTTCCCCATAGACACAGTTTCATAAACTCATAGGGCCACTAATCTTAAAAAATTAATCAGATGTCTATATTCCCATAGAAATATAGAATACAGCAAGATATTTGAATAGCATTTAGAAGTAACAATCCTATGACTACACCCCCCCGCCCTACCACCAGCACACACACAGCACGTTTAGCTCTGTCATGATCTGTGAGACATATAGTACCCATCTATAGTCCACCTCTGGGGTTAATGGGATACTGGTAGCCCAATTTTAGTGCATGCTGACATCTTGTGGAAGCCTGTATAACTATGTGACTCTGAAAAACTGACCCTCATCACACTAACTATCAGAGACCTCTTGGCACACATGTGTCCCAATTGTATCAAAATCTATATTATCTATATTATCGGAAAAAAACATTTTTTTTTTCATTTTATACAAAATGCCTTCCATTACTGAAAACACATGGTTTAGAGGTTCCAGTAAACCATGTGACCATCAGTGGAATGATAAAATAAACAAAAGGGTCCCTGGGCAGTCACTGGGTAGCACAAACAATTGAATGTTCAACTACTAACCAAAACGTTTGTGGCTCCAATTCACCCAGAGGTGCCTTGGAAGAAAGACCTGTTGATCTGCTTCTGGAAGGTGACAGCCATTACAAATTCTATGGAGCACAGTTGTACTCCGAAGCTCATGAGGCTGTTATGAATTGGAATCAACTTGGTGACAACTGGTTGGTTGATAGGGTCCCTTGGGTGCAGATATTTCTCCAGCAAAGAATTTCTTGTTGGAATGTGTTATTTCTCTGTATTATTTAAGACTATTCAGGTTGGCTAATAAGTAAAACAAATAAGGAAGATAGATGTATGGACGTAACTGTTATATCTAACAAGTGGGTGCAACTCATTGCATATTACATAGAGCATTTATCTGCTGAACATAGGGAGGGATGGAATCATCAATTAGACATTCATTACACATGACCCACTAAATGCACATAATCTACTACATTTACATGAACCATGGAGGTGTCTCACTTGTCTCCTGCCTGAGACATACAGAAAAAAATCATGGATGTTCAGAAGGTCTCTGGTTCTCTATAGATATGTCTTGTCAAATTGCCTGGGTGATTCTAGTACAATAAGGGAGACTTTGGCCCCAGGCACCTTCTGTACTTTGGACTCCCTTATTCTCACCTCAGTTATGATCTTCATATCTTTAACATCAGCAGTGAGGCCTGACACACAGAAGGAGAGACAGTGTACATGAATATCGGGTACCTCAGGATTCAGGTATACTTGGACTCTACACTAAGTGTGTACACCCACCTTATTTCTCTCCCCTAACTTCTCACTGTGCGTTTTAAATTGATTAGGAACTTGTGTTATTCAAATATCTTAAGTTGGTCTCTGAGCTTTTCTTTCCCAAGACCTCTAGGATAGCTCACATTGTAGTGAACTTGGAGTATACCATCTCATCAAAATAATTTCCTACTCAACACTATGGTTCTTACATTGGATTAAAAAACAACAAGTTTTCTCTTTATTGAAAGTAACTTAGCCTGCAACATGAAGAAAACTTTTAATGGGTTTATTAAATAAATACCAAATTACAAATATCGTATAAAATCTAAAGCCCAGGTGGCAAATGAGTTTCTTTTAGAAACTCTTTGATAGTAGTTGCCTGAAATAAATTGTTGAGAAAGTTTTGAAGATGGGTCGAATATCTGTGTGGACAGAGGCCATGAAGAGTTATAAGTTCTATCATGGAAAATGCTAAGAGAATTTTGGAGTTCCTGGAAGAAAGTGCCCTAAATAAATTAAAGACAACTGCATGAAATGGGAAAATTAATGTGTGGGCTTAAGCATTGTCACCATGAAATGGGATAAATATTTATGCTCAACTAGGCAACTAACTGCCATTTTGTAGAAATATTTGCAAACAAAAACTCTCAAAGATTATCCAGTGTGTAGAACTATTTGCTTCTAAATATTAAAGCTACATGTTTGAGTCAACTTTATGCACATGCTGAATAAAATATCATTGATTAAAATGTGTTGCTAAATGTGCTACTAAAATAGGAATCAAATTTTTTCTGCAAAGGGCCAGATCACAAATATTTTAGGTTTTTCAGATCATATAGGCTCTGTTGCAACTACTCCGTTTTGCTTTGGTAGCACAAAAGCCACCATGGGCAATGTCAACAGATCACTATATTCCAAAACAACTTTATTTACAAAAAGAGGAGTGGGCAGGATTTGATTCACAGGCCATGGTTTGTCTGTTGACCACCTTACTAGAAGGTGCTTAAACTCTGTAGATTATGTATGATGAGTAATTATTCTGAATGACTTTGTTAAACTGAAGCTTTCATATAACACCAAGATTGCACCTTCCTATCATGGCTATCTCGAAAGGAAGGTTGGGCAATCTACTTCCGTAGTGATACTGCCTCGGAAACCCAAGGAGAGGTCGCTATGAGTCGGGTCCGACTCAACGGCACATAAACAACAACAACAATCATGGCTATAGGTATACGTCACCCAAAATTTGAGCTATACAGAATACATGGTTTTTAGCTGATTGAATTGCTCTACACAACAAGAATGCAGCTTTTGACTCGTAGGATTAGAGGCCCAGGTTACCGTTTGAATGGGACTTCTCTACTTGCTATTATCTAAGTGATCAATAAGAATTATTATCTTATACTGAATGGGTGGTTCAAAGCTACTCATTTGCTTTCTCCTCAGATATTGTTTATATTTGTTTGACATAAAAATTTTGATTCGCTTTTCTTTTTGTGGAAAGACATTTACAAAGTCAGGTCTTTTAAAGTTTAAAATTTTATTCTTCAATTATTTCTTTTATTGCTACTTTTGTTATGATTGTTCTGGTCTCTACTATAACTAACTCTCAAAGTTCTAGATGGCATCCCCTTCCCCTTAGTGTGACAGATAGGGATTTCTGTGTTGCTGCCTGGGTTTGAATTCTAGGCCTATTACTTAATACATTACTTTGTGAAAGTTAATTAACTCCTCTGTGTTTTAATTTCTTCTTTTGTAAAATGAAGAAAATGGTACCTCCACCATGGAATGGTTTTAAGGATTAAATTGGATAATACATATAAAATGCTTCCAACAGTGAATGAAACAATAAGGGCTCAAATGTTAACTGAGGCAATGGAATGTTGGTAGAGTTTAGCAACTATGAGTTGATTGTCTAATAACTCATGTTTCCTCTCTATCAAATTAAAGTCATCCTCCTGGAACATCTCTCACAGTAATCAACCTTCTCAAAGACCTGAAAGTAGCCCGTTACCATGTTGTACTATTGGGTCCTAAGTACTTGACTGCTAACCAAAAGTTTGAACTCACCCAGTGGGTCAATGGGAGAAATACCTGTTGATCTGCTCCGGTAAAAATTACAGCCTAGAATGCCCTATGAGGCAATTTTGTTCTGTCATGTGTGGTCTCTACGAGTCAAAATCTACTGAACATCACCTAACGACAACAACTGTTGGGTCTAGGATTTAAACTGACCAAATTTACAAGCTAATAAACTATTCTATAGCATTTCATGGATGTTGGCCGAAGGCACATAATACTCCTGGAACAGTGACAGAAGACTTTGCACTTAGAGCACAGAAAAAGACATAAGCACCAGTACATTTGCTGTCAGATCCCTCTGATATCAAGTTTCAATTGTTGTTGTTAGTTGTCATTGAATGTATTCTGACTCATAACAACTCTATGCTTAACAGAACGAAACATTGCCTAATGCACCAACCTCACTATCATTGCTATTTGAGCCCATTGTTGCAGCCACTGTGGCAATCCATCTCATTGAAAGTCTTCATCTTTCACAGCGACCCTCTGCTTTACTGAGCGTGATGTCCTTCTCCCGACGCTGGTCCCTCCTGATAACATGCCCACAGTACGTCATCCTCACTTCTGAGGAACATTCTGGCTGTACTTCTTCCAAGACAGATTTGTTCATTCTTCTGGCAGTGTTATATGGCCCAGAGATGAGGAACAATGAATTTGAAAACCCCATCACTTTTAGAGCATGAAGAAAACAAGTCTGTTTTTTGTTTTTTCCATGGTGGGGGAATATTACTTCATCCCTCTTGGTTGCCCACTTATAGAATAGTTCATTTAGGTTAAAAAAAATTATTTTGACCCTTTCTGGTTGTATGTCAAAACTTTAGTAAATGTGGATAAACACCATTAAACTGATTTCTCCTTGGATGAGTCATTCAGAGCCCTTAGTATACTAATATTTGTAATAACCTTCCAAGAAGAAAAATCGGTGTTTAGTGTTTCCCAAAGTTATATGACCATGGATTGCTTTTACTTAAGACTAATTACATAGGCATATAGAAGGCATTTTTAAAAAACACTGTTGGCTATTGCTATTTTCTATAATTTATATTTGGAACTTCCTTTTTTAAAAAAATCACCATGAGATAGCCATACATTTAACCTGTGCATAGATATAAAGTACAGAGACACGGGTTCCAATCCTGGATAATGCACCTCATGCCATCACCCATTTATCAGTGCAGACTTGTGTGTTGGCATGAGCTGACTGAACATGGCCTCAGTGGAACTTCCAGACTAAGATAGAATAGAAAGACAGGGCTGATGATCTGCTTCTGAAAATCAGTCCATTAAAACCCATGGACTACAGTGGTCTAATCCATCACTCATCATGGGGAGGGTGCAGGGCCTGCCAGTGTTTCATTCTGCTGCATGCGGGGTGCCCATGTGTTGGGGTCAACTCGCTGGCAGCTAACAGCCATGACAATAGGACAGGAAAGTCACAAAGAAAAGCAAAGAAAATTGTTCAACATTTTTAAGTCAATGTACTCCATGGTCTGTGGCTTTTCACTGACATGTAGTCACTGTATTGTTTTGATAGTTTTCTGATTCACAGGTCACATTCCTGGACTACCTCACGACCATTTTTAAGCTGTATGCCCGATAGTCCCTTAGTTGCCCACCGTTACTTTCTGAAATGGTTCTCCCACTCTTATACATTAGATATTTTACTAATTATTTAACCAGTTTTATGCTAACATTTTTTCATTTTGTGGTGAACATTATTCACCCTTTTGTTACTCTAGAAGCATCCTGATTATATTTCCAAAGTAATCTGGTTGAGATTTTTCAAAGCATTTTAATATTTTAAATAACTGATGCTATTTGATTAATTTGAAATTCCACCTCTCAGGAAAATATTTTACCATATTTAGATTTTTTTCAAATTAAAAGTGATCCAAACATTACTTAAAAGACTCCATGAAACACTAACCTGAAAATACTTTGGAGAGCCCTCTGGGTCTGGAAATGTTTCTCGGACTAGATTGTTCTTCTCAATATTTAAAAGACATCATGTCACCTGGAGACCTTGTCAAGATCCATATCCTGAATTTTGAGGGAGCACAGAGTTCTACATCTCTCACAAGATCCAAGGAATTCTGCTGCTTGGGATCTGAAGGCAGCAACACAGACCATGAGAGAATTCTTGAATTTAAATTCATTTTCTATCATCACCTGATGTTGTGAAAATAATCATGTCACTACATGTTTCTGTTCCCTTGCACATGCAAGATGTTTAAAAAGGCGGGAGGAGAGGATGGTAGAATTATCAAATTTCAAAAACAAGTTGCAAATTGGACAATAGAACACAAGAGCTCTTGATGTGATTTCCTAAAATTCCACTAGATGGCAGTAGGCACCCAATTTAAAACAAATTGGGCACCTTTTTTTTTTTTTTATTGAAAGGTTGGGTTTCTGACTTTGACGAGTTTATTCGATTTAATGATATCACTACCATCACTAATTTAATAAACAGAAATAAATTTTGTATGAAACATTTTCTATGCATTGTTACGTGCTGTCGAGTCGGCCCCAACTCATAGCGACCCCTCCTTGGGTTTCCGAGGCAGTTATCACTAGGGAAGTAGGATTGCCCAACCTTCCTTCCGAGGAGTGGCTGGTGGGTTTGAACCACCAGCCTTCTGGTTAGCAGTCAAGTGCTTTAGCCACTATGCTACCAGAGCTCACATTAGTTTGTTTAAAATCGAACCAATGTCATGGCTATACATAGCCTCCGATTGATTCTAACTCACACTGACCCCTTATAAAATAAAAGTGCTCCAAAGGTTTTCTTGGCTTTAGTCTTTATGGAAACAAATCACCGGCTTTTCTTCCATGACACCACTTGGTGGGTTAGAACTACCAACCTTTAGGTTACTAGTTGAGAGCAAATTGTTTTCACCACCAAGGGACCTATGTGGCTGCTCATAAAAACCAGCCTATTACTGTTAAGTTGAATTATGACTCATTGCAACCCTATAGGATGGAGTAGACCCTCCCCATAGGCTTCCCAAGGCTGTAAATCTTTATGGGAGCCGATTGTTGCATTGTCCTGGGGAGTGGTGGGCAGCTTTGAACAGCTGATCTTCAGTTAGCAGCTGAGCACCTAGCAACTCGTGCCACCAGGATTTTAGATACAGTGGTGAATATTATTTGGGATACTGGAAGGAGCATTTTAAAAGGTCAAATTTGGGGTATATGTTATACTTTTGCCACTACGTAAGGGAGTGATCTTGAATAGATTGTCTAACATCTTTGAATCTTATCTCCTCGCTCATAAACATAGGGTTAACGAATAATAATATCCTACTAATATGGAACTCGTTCTGGGATTGTATGGAAAATTACTTTGTAAGCTATAAATGACTACACAAGTCAACTACTGTCATTATTTCAATGTTTTTGCCTGCTTTGCTTGACTAAGATGGTGGTGCTGAGTTCTTCTAGTCAAGTGGTCTCCTTAGCCAATCCCCACCCCCTGGTAACTGCTATTAGTGCCCTCAAGTTGCAAGAGTCAAAATTTTCTTGATGCCAGGTGGTGTACACATTGGGATCTTGGGCTCCTTTGTTCATGGCGGTGCTTCTGTGGCGAAACCGTCTGCTGATTCTGTGACTGTATGTCACAATGATTCTTGCTCCCTCTGTGAGTTAAAACTCTCCATTGGCTCTCTCATGAGAGAAAAACAGGAAACTTCTTCAGAGTCACTTTGCTGGAGTCATCTGATTTTCAAATCTATGTGACAAAACCCTGATAGTCTCACATTTGTAGTCTCCATTCATATCCCTTTGACCTTTTGTAGAGTTTATACAAAGCTTCTGGAACTGCATAAACTTCCAGTAATTCAAACATTCAGTAACAGATCCAATTTTCTCTTTATACCCATAAGAAGGTCACAGGTCATGTGTTCAAACATATCCCAGCCATACATTTAGCTTAAAATGTAAACTAATTATTACTATCTGAGAGTACATAAAACATGACTCAAACTTCAACCTATAGCAGGCACTACCTAAAGACCATCCATATTAGTCCATATATGGGTGAGAAAAGAATGCAACTTGTCAGATTGAAGCTGGTTAGTAGAATAGGTTGCAGAATACCCCAACAAAAGTTACAACTGAATTGGCTGCCTTGCATTCAGCGGTATTATTAGGGAGTTGCAATCAAGTGCATTAAACCTAGGATGATAACATCATTCCATGAGGAAACACTGGAACTATGTAAAGAATCTGCAAAGCTTCCAAATAATACACCCTAAATTCCAAATTGGATAACATTTCTCTGTCATTTACAGGCTTAAAAACGTGTATTCTGTTAAAGAAATTTTTCTTTTGTCTTTTTTGTTAAATTTTCCCAATGAAACCTAAGCTCCTCAGCTGTTAACAATATTATTAAGATGTACTTGCCCTCATCTTGGAATGAGGTGAAATTAGCCCACTATCATGTCTTTCTTGAATACATCACTAAAAATATCCTGGGAAGGTACCTGCATTTCAGCTTTACTTTTTCCTACACGTTGAATCTTACCTACCAGATTTACGTTTGCACCAGAGAATAAATACCTGATAAGTTTGCAATAAATTATTCCTTCTAAAGTTTTTGACACTTCTGAAGGACGAGAAACAAGAGAATGCAAAAAAAAAAAAAAAAAGATGGGTAACTGGATCCCAAGACCCCTAAAAATCTTCCCATAAGACTGAGGCTTCTTAGTGTCTTTTCCTCATCTGTACATTAAATTTCTGACTTTTTTTGTTACCAAAAGATGAATGACTAGACAGAGTTTTAAGAAATTGGATGACCATATTTGGAATGACATGGCTTGAAATATAGGCTATTATAGATACAATTGAATTTAAATGGCCCCGGAAACAATCCTCAAAGATAAAAGTTGTCAGTCTCAGAGAAGATGTAACTAGGGTACAAATAAAGACCTATGCGGCTTCCAATAGCACATGTTGTTGTTGTTGTTACGTGCCGTCGAGTCAAACCCGACTCATAGCGACCCCTCCTTGGGTTTCCGAGGCAGTATCACTATGGTCAATAACACATGTTGTTGTTGTTGTTGTTATGTGCCGTCGAGTCGGCCCCGACTCATAGCGACCCCTTCTTGGGTTTCCGAGGCAGTATCACTACGGAAGTAGGATTGCCCAACCTTCCTTCCGACGAGTGGCTGGTGGATTTGAACCGCCAGCCGTCTGGTTAGCAGGCAAGTGTCTTAGCCACTATGCTACCAGAGCTCCCAATAACACATAGTGTCCCATAAAAACATCTACAGAAGTAGATTGCCCAGTCTTCCTTCCAAGGAGTGGCTGGTGGGTTTGAACTGCCAGCCTTCTTGTTAGCAGTCAAATGCCTTAGGCACTACAGCACCAGAGCTCCTTCAAGACATTTTAATAGAAAACTCAAACAGCACTTTTAACTGAAAGTTGCCCTAATTTGATAGTGGTAAGGAACAAACCAAAAACCAAACCCACTGCCACTGAGTCAGATCCACTCATAGAGACTCCTCCTTGGGTTTCTGAGGTGGTATCACTACGGAAGTAGATTGCCCAACCTTCCTTCCCAGGAGTGGTTGGTGGGTGTGAACTGCCAGGCTTCTAGTTAGTAGTCAAATGACTTAGGCACTACTCCACCAGAGTTCAATCGAAAGGCAGGTGCTAAGGTGATGTAGTGCCTCAGGCATTTGACTGCTAACCAGAAGACTGGAGGTTCAAACCCACCAGCCACTCTTCAGAAGGAAGGTTGGGCAATCTACTTCCGTAGTGATACCACCTGGGAAAAACCCAAGAAGGGTCACTATGAGTTGGGTCCAACTCCACGGCAGTGCATTGTGGTTTATGTTGAATATGTTCCTGTGGTAACTGTTGTTGTTATGTGCCGTCCAGTCAGACATGACTCATAGTGACCCCTCCTTGGGTGTCTGAGGCAGTATCACTATGGAAGTAGATTGCCCAACTTTCCTTCCAAGGAATGGCTGGCTGGTTTGAACCTTCTGGTTAGCAGTCAAATGCCTTAGACACTATGCTACCAGAGCTAGGTGGCATAAATGGTTTGCCCTTGGCTTCTAACCAAAAGTTGTGGGTTTGAACTCACCCAGCAGCACCATGGATGGAAGACCTGGTGACCTGTTTCTGTAAAGCCAACAGCCAAGAAAACTTTACAGAGCTCAGGTCTGCTCTGTGACACACTGGGCTGCCGTGAGTTGGAATCAAATTGACAGCAATGGAGTCATTTTCTAATAACATTCTTCAGCATCTTTTCCATTGGGTAACTTCAGAATCGGTGCCAATGGAATTTTTATATGGACTGAGCAACATGAAGGAGGCCAGCTAGTAAATATGTGTCAATTATATACACCCAATCTTCATTTACTGACATGATTGGGTTCCAAAGAGCAGATCACTAAATATTGGTGTTCTGTAAAAATGGAAGATGGCACCATCAGCTCATAAAATGGAGAATCATTACATAACTACCAAATTACACCATTATGTAACTGCCAAATCATTGAGAATCATGACCACTTCAAGCTGACACACAACCTTAGCCATTGTTCTGGTTCCCTAGTACCGCTCTGACAGGAATATACTACAAATGGGATGGCCTTAACAAACAGGAGTTTGGAGGCTTTAAGTCCATGTTCAAACTGTCAGGATCTAGGGGCTGGGTGAAAGCCCCTCAACCTTGAGGTCCAGCTCTGCCTTCTGCTCCCAGCCTACTGGAGCTGGAGGTGTTTCTTCACTCAGACAGCTGCAGGCTGCTGAGGCTGAGAAGTTGACAAGTAAAAAGGCACAGTCCCGATGTTACCAAACCACACGGCAGGCCATTAACTTAAGTCCACTGTAAGTCTCAAGGTCAGCACAGCATAGCAGGCTGCAGAGCAACAACACGGCTACATGCAGGGTCCAAGTGTGCCATAGGCTAGAGACCATTCTCAAAGCTTCTTTTATATACAGGAGACAGACCACATCCCAAAGGCAGCAGCTTCTTGTGGTAGATCCCACCATGGAGTTGATTGCCAGTCTCATCATGGGGAATAACTATTACCAGCTGCCCAGCCACTCAACCAGGCCCAGCCAAGTTGACACACAAACATAATTACCATAGCCATCATAGCCAGTGTTACTCTTGCCTCACATTTCTCTGTTCAATATTAACCCATTAATGTGCAAAATAATCAGATAGTAGTTTTTTACTATTATTGTAATTGTGAAATGTCAGATAATGAAATAGTCAATAAGTTAGAAGTTGGGGTGTTATTAATAAACTTGTCTAGTACAATGCAGGGAGCTCTGGTAGCATAGTGGCTAAGGCACTTGACTGCTAACCAGAAGGCTGGCGGTTCAAACCGGCCAGCCATTCCCTGGAAGGAAGATGGGGCAATCTACTTCCGCAGTGATACTGCCTTGGAAACCCAAGAAGGGGTCTCTATGAGTCGGGTCTGACTCGACGGCACATAACAACAAAAAAAGTACAGTGCAAAGACATGCAGTTAGAAAACGAAAAGGGAAGACCACACTCAGCATTTCTGAATCAGAAAGAAAAATCAAGCCTTGAGTTTCAATACTGAAGGGTTCTACAGGCAAACTACTGAATGTTGAGGAAGTATCAAAAGAAGATAGAAAGAATACACAGAGTCACTATACCAAAAAGAATTGGTTAATGTTCAGCCATTTCAAGTGATAGAATGGGATCAAGAACCGTTGGTGCAGAAGGAAGAAGTCAAAGCTGCATTGGAAACAAAAAGCGAGGCTTCAGGAATTGATGAAATAGTAATTGAAATGATTCAACAAATGGATGCAATGCTAGAAGTGCTCACTTATCTATGCAAATGTGATAGCTGGAACTATGTGTCAACTCAGCCGGACCACAATTCTGTGTGGTTCAAGCAGTTGTCATGTGAGTTATTACCATTATGATATCACATGTATATGTTTTGAGCAGCCAATCATTAAAAGGGAGTTTCCCTAGGGGTGTGGCCTGCTTCCAATATATTTATGAATATCCTGGGAAAAGAGACACTCTTCTGTGGATCAGGATCCTGTTGTGCTGCCTACAACTGTCTGTGAGCAAACAATTCACCATCCAGCCTGGAAATCTTGGATTCGTCATTCATTGGAGTCAACAGCCAGTACAATGTCTGCCAACCTTGAGTTTGTCAGTCCCTGAAGCTACGTGAGTCAGGAAAAGCCTCCAGCTTGACGTTTGATCCAAGAACTTGAGACTTGCTAGCTTCTACAAGTGTGTGAGCCATTTTCCTAAGATAAATTTCTCTTTCTCTCTCTTTCTCTCTATGTATAGGAGCTCTGGTAGCATAGTGCCTAAGGCACTTGACTGCTAACCAGAAGGCTGGCAGTTCAAACCCACCAGCCACTCCTCAGAAAGAAGATGGGGCAATCTACTTCCGTAGTGATACTGCCTCAGAAACCCAAGGAGGGGTCGCTATGAGTCAGGTCCGACTCGACAGCACATAACAATGACAACAACATATGTATATATAAGCTTTATTGGTTTTACTTTTCTAGAGAACCCAGCCTAACACAGCAAAGATATTTGGAAGAGAGCTACCTGGCCAATTTTGTGGCCATTTCATATTTGTGCCCATTTCAAAGAAAGGTCATACAATAGGATGCAGAAATTATCAAACAATATCATTAATATCACATGCAAGTAAAATATTGCTGAAGATAATGTTAAAATTGTAGCAGCAGTATTTCAACAAGGAACTGCCAGAAATTCAAGCCAGATACAGAAGACGATGTAGAATGAAAGACATGGTTGATAGTCTATAGATCTCGGCTGAAAGTAGAGAATACTAGAAAAATGTTTACTTGCATTTCATTGACTATTCAGAGGTATTCAGCTGTGTGCATGATAATATTGAAAAGAATGGGAATTCTTGTGCTCATGCAGAACTGGTACATAGACAAACAGGCATTTGAACAGAACAAGGGGTTACTGCATGGTTTAAAATCAAGAAAAGTGTACATCAAGATGGTATCATTTCACTATACTTATTCAGTCTGTTTGCTGAGAAAATAATCTGAGAAACTAGACTACATGAAGAAAATGTGGCAACAAGATTGAAGGAAGGTTCATAAACAACCTGTGATATGCAGATGACACAACCTGGCTTGCTGAAAGTGAAGAGGACTTGAAGCACTTATTGATGAAGACCAAAGACCATAGCCTTCATTACAGATCACACCTCAACGTAAAGGAAACCTAAGTCCTCACAACTAGAGCAATAAGAAACATCAAGATAAATGGAGAAAAGATTGAAGTTGCCAAGGATTTCATTTTACTTGGATCCACAATCAATGTCTATGGAAGCAGCAGTCAGGAAACCATTGGCAGGCTTATATTTATTTCAGACATCCAATACTCCTAATTTCCCTATCAGTGCAAGAAGTCTTCTCTTTTCTTATCTAAGGACAGTCTTTCCACTTAAGTATACAAGTATGCCAAAATCGTTCCTGCCCTGAATTAAACTTAAACAAATAAGCAAACAAATTCCCTCTGATTCTGATATTCCAGAGGCAACTCACCTTTCCAAACTCATCTGCCTTCTTTCACCCTTGCCACCACCCCCACCTCATAGCCCCCAGTCTATTCTCCACCCAACTCTGGCCTAGCTTTTTTTTCTCCCCCGACGTGACTTCATCCTAGACTCACTGATCTCCTTGCCTGTCCCTGGATGTGCTGAGCACACTCCCGCAAGGGAGTTCTTCTGTTTGTGGCTCCCACTGCATGGGGTGTGGGGAGGGAGAATATCTACAATCCACATACTCCCATGGCTTACTCCTTCATCCCAGTCAACTTAATTGGTCAAAAACAACCTTCGTGGAGGCGGGGCAAGATGGCGGACTAGGCAGAAGGATTGCACAGACCCTCTTCAAAAAAGAAAAGGGAAACCAATTGACACAGACACAGAAGATAATCTTGGACCCCTGATCCTTGAAGGAAAGGATGCAGAATTGGACTAAACCCCAACTAGCAGAAGAATTTGCGTGAAAATACCAAAAAAAGGAGA
>NW_006921594.1:22869910-22891384 GCF_000298275.1 Orycteropus afer afer
TGACATGAGACAAAGTATGTGTGAACTGCTGTATGAAAAGTGAATTTGCTCTGTAAATCTTCACCCAAATCCTAATTAAAAAAAAAAAAAAAAAAAAAAAAACCTTCTCACAAGGCCTTTCCTGATCACTTGATTTAAATTTGTACCTCCCCTATCAGTTCCTCCTATTCCTGCTTTATTTTCTCCTTAGCAGCACTTATCTCTCACTGCTCTAACAGAAGTACCTCAAGTATGTGGCTCTAAGAAACAGAAATTTATTTTTTTCCCAGGCCAGAAGGCTAGAAGTCCGAATGCAGGGCACTAGCTCTGGAAGGCTCCCTCTCTTTACTCTGGGAAAATCTTTGACGTCAGCTTCTCTTCCTCAGTTTCTTGGTGATCTCCATGTGGCATCACTCTTTTCACATTTGTGCTTCTTTTTGTGAGCATAATTTCCTCTCTTATATCTCAAAAGTGACTGGCTAAAGACACACTCTACACTAATAGGATCTCATACCATAACAAAGAAAACCCTATTCCAAATGGAATTCCATCCACATATATACCCCATCCCCTTAAGGAGCTCTGGAGGTGCAGTGCCTAAGGCATTTGACTGCTAACCAGAATGTTTCAGGTTCAAATCCACCAGCCACTCTGCAGAAGGAAGGAAGACACAGCAATCTACTTCCATAGAGATTCACCCCCTCGGAAACACAAAGGGGGTCGCTATGAGTCAGAATCCACTGGATAGCAGTTTTGGTTTATATACCCTTTGCTGTCGAGTAGATTCTGAGTCATAGTGACCCTATAGGACAGAATAGAATTGCCCCATAGGATTTCCAAGGCAGTAACCTTAACGGAGCAGACCGCCACAGCTTTCTCCCGTGGATCTGCTAGGGGGTTTTAACAATATACCTTCTAGTTAGCAGTTGAGTGCTTAATCCTTGGCCACTGGAGGTCCTTCTCTCTATATATAGGGTTAAGATTTCAACATATATTTTGGAGGGACACAGTTCAACTCGTAACAACCTCGAGCTTTAATCCCCGTGATTGTGTGTCTATGTGTGTGTATACGTGTGCAGGGATGTCTTACCTGAGCTGACCTATGTGTCTGGATGAATTTTAAGGAGGAACTAACCAGAGGAGAGCATCCTTAGAAAGTACATACTTGGTTTTGATGTAATTATGCAGCAGGGATTCAAGGAAAGTACAGAAGGTGATTAACACAGGAAACATTAAACAGCAGAAAGATTCCAAATGTACTCAACTAAATAAAGCATGCTTATTGAATATCTGCTATAGAACTATGCTATTTACTATGGAAGAAATAGAAGAATCATAAGCTCCGTTCTCTGCCTTTAAGGAAATAATTATCTAGTTAGTGAGATAAGACATAAACACAAAATAAATTTAATAACATAGGAGATAAATGGTTTAATTTTGAGCATGCCAAGATCTAATATCACCCAGCAGGAAATAATCCATTTTAAAAAGTTACAATGATCTGTTCATGAACATATTTTCAAACTTGGGCCCTTTAATAGTAATACGAGCTACAGTGAGCCCTGATTGCACAATGGTTAAGCACTCAGCTTCTAAGTCATCTGCTAGAGAGAGATCTGAAAATCAGCTCCTGTGAAGATGCAGACTAGAAAACCTATGAGAAAGTTATACTGTGTCACATGGTGTCCTTATGAGCTGAAATCAACTAGAAGGAGCCTAACACCAGCAATATGAACTATCTTAAGCTGAAACATCAAAGGAGCTGATGATATTGATACATTTTATCAATATCACAGTTTTTAAAAAATCAAGATATCCCAAAATCAGAACCCTCTATTTATTTTCTAATTAAAACAACAAAAACAGAAGTGATCTCCTATGGAATCTAACAACACAGGCATTTTCTTGCTGATTTCCCTCATTCAAATTCATTTTAGATTTCTCCTTGGAAGGATTTTAAGGATCCAACCCTTTCATGTGACCTAGGGGAAAGTACTATATGACTATGTGAAAGTCATCAAGCAAAGTTGAACATTCTTCTCGTTGAAATTCTTAACTCCTATTCCACATAGTTGTTCCCTATTCTTTTGTAGATTTTGAGGATCAACCTGATAATTGTGCTCACAAAAATTATAGTTTTGGAGATTGTAAAAGTTACTATAAAAGGAAAAGCTGGGAAAACTATACTGGGTATATAATGGAGAAATTTGAGAAAGCAGATAGAAATGCATTAAATTTAATAAATAACTTTTCTCCATTCTGTTCTTTATTTTTTTTACATTAGTAAATGGCTCCATAATCTACCCAGTTTAAACAGGTTTCAACCTCATGGAGATAAACATGAGGAAATAGGAAATTGCTATGCATTTTTAACTGCTATGGCCAAGGCAGAACAGAAGGTTATGGAAGCACTGAATGTGAGAATTGGAAATATCCAGTGAGTGTTAGAAAAATTCGTTGTTAATCAAATCAAATCAAATCAAAGTGAGCTAAGCTGAATTAGTGTCATCTGAAAAGGTTTAGAGGATAGAGACTTACTGGAGGAACAAAAATAAGTTTAATATGGTTGAAGTCTGAAGTACAAGTTGGTGATTGGCAAGCATTGAGGTTGAAGAGATAAATGGTAGACAAGTAAGAAAGATTTCTGTTAGAAGGCTGAAGGAGTACTATATTTACTGAGGAAAACCTGGAGACACCGAAGGGTTTTAGAAAGAGATTGATGCTAGCAGATAATATTTTAGAAAGACAATTCTAGCTGTTGTGTACATGCATTAGGGATGTTATAACAACCTCAATGAAAGATAATAAATGATCTGAATTAAGATAGTTGCAGTTTTGAGTGAAGCAATGTCACTGAGATTCAAGAAATATTAAAAGGTTTGGAACAAAGTAGGAGGTCTCACACTGCCGAATCTCAAAACCTACTAAACAGCCACAGTGGTAAAAACTGCCTGGTATTGGTTTAATGACAGACACATAGACCAATGGAATAGAATTGAGAACCCAGAAATAGATCCATCGACCTATGGTCAGCTGATCTTTGACAAAGGGCCAAAATCCATTAAATGGGGAAGAGAATATTTGTTTAATAAATGGTGCTGGCAAAACTGGAGATCCATTTGCAGAAAAATGAAACAAGATCTGTACCTCACACCATACACAAAAATGAACTGCAGATGGATCAAAGACTTAAATGTGAAACCTAAAACTATAGAGCTCCTCAAGGAAAATGTAGGGGCAAATTTAGGGGTCCTAATATATGGTATAAATAGACTATCAAGCATAATCTAAAATGCACAAACAGCAGAAGAAAAACTAGATGAATGGAACGTTCTCAAAATTAAATTTTTATGTGCTTCCAAAGACTTCTCCAAAAGAGTCCAAAGAGAACCTACAGATTGGGAAAAAATATTTGGCAGTGTTTGACAAGGGACTTATCTCTAGAATTTATAGAAAACTTCAACACCACAATAACAAAAAGACAAATAATTCAATTAAAAAATGGGCAGAAGACATAAATAGACACTTCACCAAGGAGGATACTCAGGTGGCCAACAAACATATGAAAAAATGCTCACGATCATTAGCCAATAGTGAGATGCAAATCAAAACAAGAATGAGATACTATTTTGCCCCAGCACTAGTAGCAAAGTTCAACAAGACAGAAAATAACAAATGCTGATGAGGATGTAGAGAGATTGGGATTCTCATACACTATTGGTGAGACTGTAAAATGGTACAACCATTGTGGAAAGCAGTATGGTGATTCCTTAAAAAGCTGAAATTAGAAATACCATTTGACCCAACCATACCATCAGTAGGTATATATCCTAAAGAAGTGAGAGCCATGATGAGAACAGACATATGCACACCCATGTTCATTGCAGCACTATTTACGACAGCAAAAGATAGAAACAACCTAGGTGTCCATCAACTGAGGAATGGATAACCAAAGTATGGTACATGCACACAGTGGAATACTATGCAACCCTAAAGAATAACATAGAATCTGCAAAACACCATATAACATGGATGAACTTGGAGGATGTTGTTGTTATGTGCCATCGAGTCGGACCCGACTCATAGCGACCCCTCCTTAGGTTTCCAAGGCAGTATCACTATGGAAGTAGATTGCCCGATCTTCCTTCCAAGGAGTGGCTGATGGGTTTGAACCCCCAGTCTTCTGGTTAGCAGTCAAGTGCCTTAGGCACTATGCTACCAGAGCTCCCTGGAGGACATTATGCTGAGTGAAATAAGTCAATCCCAGAAGGACAAATACTGTATTAGTCTGTTATTGTAAAAGTCAAGGAAAAGTTTCTATATGAAAGGAAATTTTCTTTGTTAGTTACCAGGGGTGGGAGGGGAGGTGAAGGAACACTGTTAGGTAGGTAGAGATAAGTATTGCTTTGGGTCAAGGGAAGGGCAATGTACCAAATGTTAGTGATAGATATAGTGGCATTGGGGAAGAAGAAGACATAGAGAGGTGCATGGGAGGTATAGACAACAAAAATGAACCCTTTTGCACATACAGTTCTGCATTGTCAGTGATGGCAAACATGGGTATACAGGGAGTAGATGGATAGACAGGCTGAACTATTAGGTATGTCTATGCAGCAGGGAGTGTACCCAAGCATGTATAGGGTTGGCAGACAATGGTTCTACAAGTGTATTTGTATGTTCTGTAAGAATTCCTAGGTTTATTATAGAGCTGACAAGGGCAAGAGTGTAGTCACTTCTTGGTCACAGCCAACTACCCAGAGGGACCAGATAGTTGAACCTGTGAACTTGGGACCATAGTCTCAGGGACATCAAGCTCAATTGGCATACATACTACACAAAACATTGTTCTACCTCTTACCCTGACGAGTAGTGACTGGGATCTTAAAAGCTTGCAAGCAGTCATCTAGATGCAACAATGGGTCTCTCCTCATCCAGAGTGAAGAAGAATGAAGAAAACCAAAGATTCATGGAAACAATTAGTCCAAGTGACTGGTACATCATGCGATCTGTGGTCTATATGACTGTGAGACCAGAAGAACTAGATGGTGCCCGGCTACCACTGTCAACCACTCGGAGGGGGATCTATGTAGGAGATCTTGGATAGAGAGGGAGAACAATGTGGAACAAAACTCAAAGTCATTTGGAAAAAAAATTAAAAAGAAGCCAGGTTTGCTGGTCTGATAAAACTTGGTGGAACTACTGAGACTATGGCCCCTAGCTGCCCTTCAGGTCTGGAATTGAACCCACAGCTCTGGCTTCCAGCCAAACAAAAGACAAGCATATGAGTTGATATTTACATGAGGTAGATACTCTCCTTGGAGAGAACAATCATTGGAGAAAGAAGGGCTGTTTATGCACAAGGAGACAGCTCAGAGAGCCGGAGTGCATGGAGGGATGGACACAGGGAAGAGGTAACTATTGGGAGGAAGTGGGAGGGGAGCTGTTGCATTGGGGTAGGTTGTAGTCAATGTCAGGAGACATAGTGTATATGAACTTCTGTATGGAAAGTCAATTTGCTCTGTAAACCTTCACCTAAATCACAATAAACAAACAAACAAACAAAAAGAATGATGGTGGGAAAATAAAAAAGAAATACTAAAAGGTTTAGATCAAAACGATCTGCTGATTAACTTTTGGAATGAAAGAGGATTTTTATTCGGGTGGTTGGAGAATGGATGTGCCAATCACTGACATAGGTAACACAGAAGTAGAAATGATTTTGGTTGGGTTGAGTGATGTTCTCAACCTTACACGTGCTATCTGGAAATAGTGATCATTTTTGGTCAGTGTTTCAAACTTCACGCTAATAGCAAACATTTACAAATGCAGAAAGTATGGTGAATACTGCTGGTATGTCTTTGATGGATTTATATTTATTATTACCTAGCAGCTCCAGCCATTTGAATTCTTTTTATGACCCAATTGTCCTCTTCTTGTGCCCATAATTGTCCCAGTGTGGCTCTGAGGAGTTCTGGGGCCCTCTGTGATTCTCTGCCCTCGCATGATCCCTCTGTGGTTATTCAGTACATCACACTCCCTATTGTCAGGCACACCCTCCTGGATCCCTTCTCCTCCTGACTTCCATGTGATGCTTTCAACCTCTTCATCCTATTCTCAAGTTACTACTCTCCCGTGGTCTTGCATCTGGCTGAGAGAGTTAGGGAGTCAGGGCCAGAATTTCTGGATATTTCTTTTTGCCAAATGGGATTAACATGTAGGTTGAACTAACTGCTTTCAGCTTTTCTGGACTAAGGAGTGCAGTGTCCTTAGAAGTGCCCAGCAATGAAGGTTGACTGAACCTTCAATCGTCAAGCCAAGGACTGAACCTTCTTCAGTACACAGCCAGGATTTAGAATTTAATTTGTATCCCTCATTCTGGGAGCTCTGGTGGAGTAGTGCCTAAGGCACTTGACTGCTAACCAGAAGGCTGGTGGTTCAAACCCACAAACCACTCCTTGGAAGGAAGGTTGGGCAATCTACTTCTGTAGTGATACCACCTTGGAAACCCAAGGAAGGGTCACTATGAATCAAGTCTGACTGGACGGCACATAACAATGACAACAATATCCCTCATTCTATTGTACAAGGACACTCCCTTTGTTTAACTACTGTTAAATGGGATAATAATGCTTAATGTGATTTAAAAAACTTAATCATGTCAAGGATTAAAAAGTCTATATAAAATAATGTTCAAGAAACAAAAAAGCTTTCTAACTTGGCAGGGCAATTTTTCTTTTGCTTAAATTTTAAATTATTAAGAGCCATGTTTTCCAACATGTGATACAGAAAAACTATTTCCAAGGAATGTTAATGGTATTTACTAAAAGAAGGAGAAAAGGGGGGAGGGGAGACAGGCAAGGCATGTGAATAACTGAGCAAATCTGGATGGAATCTACAATGTTAAACAGGTTGCTTTATTGCAAAATTCTTCTGTCATTAGTAAACAACAGGGAAGTGTTAATTCTCAAGAAGACAGGAATGCAGCCTGCAGCATTTCTTGGTGAGGTGTCTTGGGGGATTAGCGTTCCATGGAACATGCTTTGAAAAATGCTCCTCTAAGGGCATTACCACTGCAGAATCACACGGTCATGTATATGCATGAGCTTTCAATTGCTGATTATTTTGATTGGCTGTGTCTCCAAGCTTAGGGAGGACTATCACCTGAATGACTATGGTGCTTTTGTAGACTCTGGTAGAACAGAATAAATAGTTGGCTGACTGGTAGGTACCATGGGCATCAATCAACTAAACATGCTGAACATCAATTTCTACGTTCAATCAAGACTGAAGGCAGAGCAAAATTAAAAATCTCCTTGGCTCCATATAGCACTTTAGCTAGTTAGCAATTCAGCTCAGCAGCCCAGTCTATAAATAGGAAATTTGAGTGGTGGGGGGGATATAGCAGGAAGGAAACATTTGAGCAATTCGAAATGGTAAAAGGTTCTTAAAAATATGAAAAGCCAATATTGCTCACCCAGTGATTAGATTTTCTTTATGCATTTCCAGAACAACTGATGGTACATTAGAAATGTTAAAAGCACCAAATGATATCACTATGAATTTTCTCCTTCCAGTAGCAAAACTCAGAAAGATTCATCTATGGAGCCAAAAAAAGAAAAGAGAAAAGATCCTTGCATCATTCTTGTGGTAAGTGGGTGAGTGTTATGGGAGAGGAGGAAGAGGAGGAGGAGGAGGAATCTTCTCTGCATGCTCTATGCTGCATGGGCCCTGAAACAGAATAAAGTGTCCTCTTATCTATCTGTGAAGGGCTTTGAATTCTTAGAAAGAAGGTGTCACATTAGCCTAGGTTTAAAAAATGATTTTGAAAGAGTTCTGTTCATCTCACGTTTGAGGAACAGTGCTATCTCTGCACCTGTGTGTACTACAGTTTCAGGACCTGTGTGTTGGTGCTAATTAATGATTTACCATGAGTAGTGGTCCTCCTTAACAGAGTGGGCCTTAAAACAGCCCCTATTGCTGCAAATGAACAAAGGCATCACAGTTCCTAGAAGCCCCTCAAGCAAGGAGTTCAAGTTTCTCCTTCAAACTTCAGAGGATAGTATTAAAGAGATGAGAACTAAAAGCCCTCAGCCTCAACCATCATGGAAGGAGATTTCATTTTCTAGAAAATGATTCAAGAAAGAATGTGAGTATTAAAAGTTATAATAACATACTTAATGTTCATCTATTTTGACAGAAATTTTATATAGTTCCCAAAATATAAATAAGTATCCTTATATCATGTATTGATTATACAATATATAAAATTTGGGGGTCTATTTATTATATTAATGTTTATTATATACAAATTGAAACAAAATATAACTTTTTGATATAAATATTTCAGTAATGAAGTTAATTAATGTGTTGTTTTTTGTAATTTTGGGGAGATATTTTTTGTTTCAAATATGCTTTCCAGTCTTTTTTTTTTTTCATTTTGTGTATGCACATGTGTGCTTATGTCTGTGCATAGTTTTGTGAAGTCTAATTCTGAACTAATGACCTCTGATGATGCAGTGATTAAAACACTTGGCTGCTAACCAAAAATTTGGTGGCTCAAACTCACCAGCAGTTCCGTGGTAGAAAGATGAGGCAGTCTGCTTCCATAATGATCTATAGCCTTGGAAAATTTCCTAGGCAGTTCTACTCTGCCCAATGGGGTTGCCATGAATTGGAATCTACTTGATTGCAGTGGGTTTGGTTTTTGGTTCAATGTAAAACTATGTATATCACTGTGTGTCATGTTGAAATCCTGCTCAGCTCACAAGTCTGAATTAGAGGACTGACTTATTTCTTTTGTTTATATTGGAAAAGGCAAATAACTCCATGTGGTAGCCTGTCAGGTCCCTGGGTAAAACAAAAGATTTGTCTTCTGCTACTATCCAAAACGTTAGCAGTTGGGAGCCACTCGGTGGCACCTTGGAAGAAAGGCCTGGTGATACATTTCTGTAAGGTTTGTTGCTGTTTGTTGCCCTCTAGTCAACTGGCACTCATATCACCAGATAACACTTAACTGTCTGTGACATTCAGAGATTTCTTTCATAAGGTTACAGCCAACAGCCATTGAAACCCTTATGAAACTGCAGTACAAGTCTGAAGCATGTGGGGCAGCCAGGAAGCTAACAGGGATGGGTTTTTGTTTGTTTAATATTTGAACAGGCACAGATCTGCCTAGATTGCAGGTTGCTGATGGTTTGAAGTTATGAAGGAAAAAAATGGGCTAAGAGTCTCTTTGTTGTTGAATTCAAAACATAAGTAGGTCCAGATATCTGAATACTTGAATAACAACAAAGCTATCTATAATTTGGTACTATATTTAAACAATAATATTTAAAATAACAAAAAGCTGTTTTTCTCAAATACCAGTCTGGCAGTCATCACTCCAAATGGGATTGCACTGGGAGAGTTACTAGTGTCTGCCAGATAAGGGACTATTGGGATAACCCTGTCAGCCAAGGCTGAGGACTTCTAAGTTGGTGGCTCTGCTAATCCTGGGCCCAAAGAGTCTTTGGCTGACTATGAGCCCTGCTGCTGTCACCTTCTGGATCTTGGTGATCCTCTCCCAGAGGGCAGTGGAGCTCCTGGCCCCCAAGGCAGGGACAAGAAGACCTTCCTTTCTGTCCAGCTTCTGAAAACGCCTTCTCCCTCTTCCATCCTCCCAGACATTACTTTCTTCTGCTTCCTCTGAGCATAATTCCCTCAGAGACATCAGGCACCAGTAAACAAAAGCCCAGAACCAAGTTTTCTGAGATAATTCAACCAAGATACAACCAAGGCCAAGGGGAACCTTGACCAGTTACTCACTTAGAAGAAGTATGACAGGGGGACAGAACAATCCAGGAAGAGCAAAATACATTGTGCCAATAATGTATCCTCCCACTTTGTAACAGTTCACTCCCAATGCTTCTGTGGTTATACAGGACAAGCTTAGTCATCCAATTTGCCACTGATTGAACTTTCACATTCTTGTGACCATACTAGTCAGCAGTGGTGATTGCTTCATGCTGGTCAGTTTGCTCCCTTCCTGTGTCTTTCAGTCATTCCACTGAATCTTGTGCCAGTGTGTGCTGTATCCACTCCCCACTGGCCGCGCAGGATGCTCTCTGATCAGTCTCTTCCGGCCCTATGCCTTCCTGTATCGAGCTTTCTCTCCATGAGAACCTTCCACTTCGGTGTCTCACTCTGAACATATTCTGTTGCTCTCTCTTTTCACTACCCCGGGTTACTCTCATTTAATTTATGGACTCCAATATGTTAATGACTAGGATTACAATATATTTTTGTAATTCTAGCACAGTATTTCAGACACTCATTTTGTTGTGGTTACCACACAAATTCTGGAAATATAGGACTGAAGATTAGATTAATAAACTCTTGATTAATATAGACTTATTTCTATGACACATGTGCACTCCAGCTATAGTGACAAGTGTGTGTATATGTGTAGGTATGAGTGTGTGTATAGTGAAAGTGGAGAATGACACAAAGATTTGAGACTTCTCAATTCAGTAGGGAAGTTAAATCACTATCAACTGTCAATAGATATCTTAAAATCCTAAAAAGCCAAAATTAAACACCCAGAATTAGCTGACCTTGCTGTGAAATAAGACATTTAAATTCCTGCCTGATTCAAGGTAAACCGATAATTTGCTCTTTAGAAGTGTTTTCTCCTTAAACTAGTTATAAACAACCAGTTGATTGATCTTTTTTGTCGTTGTTGTTATGTGCCATGGAGTCGGACCTGACCCATAGTGACCCTTTCTTGGGTTTCCGAGGCGGTATCACTACAGAAGAAGATTGACCAACCTTCTTTCCAAGGATTGGCTGGTGGGTTTGAACCACCAGCCTTCTGGTTAGCATTCAAATACCTTAGGCAATACACTACCAGTGATGGGGGGCAAAAGATTCTAAATCAAAACCACTAACTTAAAAGACTCAGAAAATCAACATCTTTAAATAATTGGGTAGCCCACCACTGTACTAGGTATCATTAGGGATTCTCAATAGTCTGATGTCCTTGCCTCAGTGTATGAACATAGAAAACAAAATTAAATATATAACAATAGACTACAGTGTCATAAAGGAGTGCATTTTTTTCAGATAAATGCTATGAACAATAATAGCTCTCAGTTTAAAATTGAAAGAAATCACAAATCAATGTCAACAGTCTTCAGCTGGCCATTCATTACTTATTGATTGATTGATTTCAGCAGGCTATCTATGCTGATAGTATAATTAAACCTGAGGGTGATCACTGAGAGATGCTTTTAAAGAGAGAGTGAGCAAAAAAAAAAAAAAAAAGGAGTAAGAGAACCGGAGTAAATGAAAAGAAAGAAGCAGAAGTGAAAGAAGAAGTGGACATAAAAGCAAGAGAGAAAATGTCAACGGTAAGTATCCTACTGCTTAGTGGCACCCATGCCACACAACCCAGGATGCCCTCTGGAAAGTGAGAGAATGTAGAAACTTGGATAGAAATCAAGTTCATGTGTGCGCATCACTTAACTTGCATCAGCCCATTTTTCTTTTCTGTAAATGGAAGTTCTGACCCTGATGCTCCTCAAGATTCCTTTTGGCTATAAAGTTAGTAAATGCTATGAAAGGTCACACTCTAAGCCAGGTAGCAGCTGGGCAATTGGAGTATGTGTTTACATTCCAAACATATTCTGAAAGCACTCTATAGAGTTTGAAAAGGCCCCTGCATTTGTCCCTAAGAAAATCTTAACTATGAGGTGCTCTTTGGACTTCCTTAAAGTGTTCTCTTCTTTGTAAGAGATCTGCCTAAAAAAGCCATCTGGGACATATTCACCTCAGGTTCTCTAGGAGATTGGAAACACTGCTGCTTGGTGACAGCCTTGAATGAGTACAAATGTACCCAATAGTCACTAATGGCCATCAAAATGCCAAATCACTTTCAGCTTCGAGGAGACATATGTGTTGGGAGAGGTTGTACTCAATTCCTCGGTTTTAGTTGAACTCCAGAATATATCAGGGCTTAAGCCAACTTTTAATAAACATGCCAGATTTTAGCATCTGGAGCAAAGCTGATCCAAAACAAATTATACGATCCACACAGTATGTAGCTCTGGTGTGGTCATCTGATTCCTGAGCAGTGACCATACCCTGGATGTGTAGGACGAACTTTTAACCCAACAAATGACAATTTAGCAAACAACAGCTGCATAGCCCTTTCACCAATGGAGCTACAAAAACTCAAATAAAAAGAATTGTGTTTACTATGGTATTAGTACTTTAAAATGGCTATTTCTTATGGCCTGCAGAAAATAAGAAAATGTGCAGTAGTCATAGGAGTCAGCTCTTTCTGAAGAGATAAACCATGCCTTAGATGTCAGATAAGATTAATGTCTTTCAATCTTCTTCTCAAATGGCAGTTGGCTCTCATCTTTAGCTCTCTTTCAATTCTTTCTTAGGGAAAGGAGGAATCTATCTGTCTTGGAGGGTTTAATTAGCAATGTGGCTTACTCTGTGTTTTACCACTAATTAAAATGGGCTGAAAATGGCATAATGGTGTGACAAATTAAGGTGTTGGCTTTTGAATCCCGAATGCTTAACCCTGAAAATGGCATAATGATGTGACAAATTAAGGTGCTCCCATTTAGACCCTGAATGTTGGGGCCTATTCCTGCAACTTTTGGCACTTTCAGGTAGTTATTGATTGAGTACACAGATTCAGTTACAGTTAATGACACTATGTCTCTTAATTATGTAATGCAGTCTCTGTGGGTCATGACAACATGCACATTAAACAGGTGGTGTAAATATAGCTGGAATGAGCCTGGCTGAAGCAATTCCTATAAGAGCTACTTCACCCAAATGGGAGTGTCTCAAATTCAATTAGGGAAAGTGTTACAGGGAAATGCTGCATTATCCTAAAAGCCATTTGGATGACGTTATCTGTTATGGATAAAATGATGAAGTGAAAGAATTAAATTGATAATTACACCATGGCTATCTATATGTTGTGCCCGGATGGGCAGAGTACTATTTTGCCTTGCAGCAAGTTTTCTTTATTCCTAAGATAAATAGGCAAGAAAGCTGTTGTCTAATTATTAAGTAGAGATCAGTAGTTTCTTAATAAAGAATCTCATCTTGTCCTAAAATTTCCTGAGCACATCTAAGTGCTTTGGCAGATATGGACATTGAGTAATTCATAAGGAAGGAAATCAAGTTAACTACATGATCTTTAAGTTTTCTTCTATTCTAATTGAATAGCTTATTATTCTGTGAAATCAATTCACTTGTTATTTTTTATTTGTTTTTTAATTGGAGCCGAGTAGCTTTTTTTTTTTTTTTTTTAAAGACTGTCTTGTCCAAAAATATTGCAAGGAAGTCAATGTGAAAGAATTGGGAGAAACTCCTGAGCTCAAGTAGTCAATGGGGAGGGAAGGTCTTCATTTCTTCCAGATTCTCCCCAAGGTTGTTAAACACTCCAGGAGTAATTGAAAACAATGTGTGTTTTTTTATTGATTCATCATCTCATGTTTGTTGGATTCATATATATTTCCATCTGGTCCTTGGCCTATGAATGTGTTTTGTGTGTTTCAGAACTATATCTCTGCTGAACCACTGAGACTCAGAATGTTGTGCTATATGTTGTTCAATATTCTACCGATTCCTCTTTTTCATAAAAAATCCTGTTTCTGAAACTATAAAACACATCCAAGTTATATTATCAGAGGCTACGTTTCTCCAGAATATAATTATTTTTTTCTAGTCTTAGCATCAGACACTTAGAAAATATAATGTACTTTATTATTATAGTTGTATTTCACACTGGTGCTGTGGGATATGCAGGAGTTAAAAGGAAGGGGTGTATCTATTAGAAGAGAAGGGTAATTACCCCTCTAGGAAACCAACCCAGTTTGTTAGTAAGGATGAAGAAAATTATCAAAGGAACTAGCTTTTAGTCAGGAATTGATCCACCATAAAGACACACAGACATAACCATGACTTTTTTGGACCTTGGCTGGACAAGTTTTGAAAGGACTAGCCTCTTGCTTAACTCCAACAGCTACCCTTTCTTTTCCACTTATTCATCAGTCTCATGAACCCTGAGATCACTAAAATATAGTATTTCTTTAAAAATAAAGGAAGTTGAACAATTATCTTGCGGCATGTGCAAACCACAGCTCCTGTGTCAGTAGAATTGTGTTGAGGGGCTTCATCTTCAACAGCAGTGATGGACAAGTTCCTCCTGACTGACCCCTCGCCATCTGTCATCCTGGATTCCACCTACAGTGCGTTGTATGAGCTGCACTGAACAGGTTTCACCCCGGTCAAGGTCACTGCCCAGCCAATCAGAACTGACAGGGTCACTGCAAATATCCAAATCACTTCCAAATGGAGGTGCTGACAGACACTGTTAATGAGGAGTGTTGTGTCAGACTTGGTGATGACCTTTGACAACATTGCTCCTCCAGACTGCCCAGATTAGCCTTATTTTCCTCCCTGTGACGTTTAGGTGATATCTGATACTTAAATGCACATTTGAAGGTAATCTGAATACAGTGTCTGAAGACGAATCTGCAGAGGTGATAAAATTGATGGCTTCATTATCCATCCATTAGTTAAGAAAATATTTTAGTTGCTTATCTTGAGAAAGATCTAAGCCTGTACCTCTGGGTAACAGTTTTTGAGAAGCAGATGTTAGATACATGACTCTGTATGTTTTAAGTATGACACCATCATGAAAGCAGAGAAAATCAACCTATCTCTAAATATTATCATGTATCTTTTCCCCTGTGGTCTGGTACTGGCCAGGGTGGTGTAGGATACTATAGAAAATAGTTCATTCAAAGCTGTACTGTGTCGTTCTAAAATAAGGGCATCTGTTTGTCCCAAGTAGGATGTTGTGACAAAACTACCAGGTATTTTATCAAATAGACTCTTTAGATCATGACCTTGTCCTTTACCATTTCCTGTCTTCCCCTGTGATAAATTATTCAAATCCTAATCCACTGCAGAAGACATTTCAAATTAAGAAGTATTAGACTGTGAGAGAATGTGCAGGCTAGAAACCGATACATAAGTAGGCTACTGACAGGTCCATAGTTCAATAAAAATTCCCATTTAGAAAAGGGTAATACCATAGTGGCTAAAGCACTTGACTGCTAACCAGAAGGCTGGCGGTTCAAACCCACCAGCCACTCCTTGGAAGGAAAGTTGGGCAGTCCTACTTCCGTAGTGATACCGCCTCGGAAACCCAAGGAGGGGTCGCTATGAGTCAGGGCTGACTTGACGGCACATAACAACAACAACAACAACAATGTATAATTTTGTTCTTTAATTTAAAAATTGTTCTATCCATTTATACATGCAATTCTTCTCCCTATTTATATTCAGTCTCTTCAGGTGTGAATTCTGGGAGTGTGATTGTTAAGCACAACTTTTGTTTAATACTTCTCCTTCACTGCCATTTGATTCATTAATTTATTATTCTATCTCCCTTTCCTTCAAGGAAAGTTTCATGACCTCTCTGTTTTCTGCTTCCTAGATTATGAATTACTTGTGCCTCTCATACCCACTGCCACTGCCATCAAGTTAATTCCAACTCATAGCCACCCTATAGACAAAGTAGAACTGTATAGACCAAATAGAACAGCCCCAAAGGGTTTCCAGGGCTGTAAATCTTTACAGAAGCAGATAGCCTTATCTTTGTCCAACAGAGGGTGGGTTTGAACCATCAACATTTCTGCGACCAGCTGAATGCCTTAACCACCGCACCGCTAGAGCTCCTTGTGCACGATCTTACTATGAGTTGCTTCTCTCAGGAGTCCATTGTTCACATTTCCTCGCTCTCAAATCTGGAAAGCTGCTTCATGTTTATAAAATAAATGTACCTCAGCTGAAATTATGTTTTAAGTATAGCACTTTAGTCTCAGAAAAACAGAAATTAGTTTTCAACAGCAATACTTTAGGAGATATTGTCTGTTATCCTTAAAAATCACAAATGATCACCATTGACATTTAATTCATCAGTCTTTTCATTTTTAATTAAAATTCATAAATTAGTGCAAGATTTTTTTCTGCAAAAATAGTTTTAATGGAATCAAATTAATTTGCAATTAAATTTAAAATTTACTCATTTACTTAAGTATAAAGAACCAAAGGAATTTAGTATACTGGTTTAAGATGTAATGTATGAGAACAAATCCAAAATTAACTATGAAACACCAAACTCACTGCTGTCGAGTCAGATCCAACTCATAGTGACCCCTTCTTGGGTTTCTGAGGCAGTGTCACTACAGAAGTAGATTTCCCAATCTTCCTTCCGAGGAGTCTCTGGTGGGTTTGAACCACCAGCCTTCTGGCTGGCAGTCAAATGCCTTAAGCACTATGCCACTAGAGCTCCTGACTATGAGATGAAGATATGCTACCAGTTGTTGTTACGTGCCGTCGAAACAGCCCTGACTCATAGCGACCCCTCCTTGGGTTTCCGAGGCAGTATCACTACAGAAGTAGGATTGCCCAACCTTCCTTCTGAGGAGTGGCTGGTGGGTTTGAACCACCAGCCTTCTGGTTAGCAGTCAAGTGCTTTAGGCACTATGCTACCTGAGGCTCCTATAAATACAATAGAGTCCTTAATATAAGTACAAAGTTCCATGGAATATTAATTACATACTTTTCCCTTTATAATTTAGTTTGGGTTTATCCGTCTTTCCCTGTAGCTTCATCTATCTCTTTATGGAGGGTCCATCATTGATTTCTTCTCCTGGCTCTGAAGACCTACTGTGTGAATCTCTTCCAATTTCATAATAAGTGTCTCAGTGACCTCACATTGCTAGCTTGAAATTAGCATGGTGCTAGTTTTTATACATGGAAAAGAGAAAATGCTACAAATCAGGGTTTCCCCCCTTCCTCCTTCCTCTTGGAAAGTCAGTTTTTAAACTTTAACCAGTACACCAACAAACTTAATCCTAATTTAGGTTAAGTCTTGGACAAAATAATTTTACTTTGTTTTTAAAATGAGCATACAGAAAAATCCCATTATAATGAGTGATTGTTGTGAACAATGAACAAAATCATATTTCTTGGAGAAATGTTTTCTATTATTTGCTCCAAAAGAGATTATTTTATGAAAATATTTTTTTTAATTTTATGAAAACTTATATTGTGTATCGTAGAGTCTGTTTCAGCTGTTCAAATAGAAAATTCTTTCTCATTTTCAAAGAAAAGGAACACTGGCTTCACTGTGAGAGGCTTAAGCACTGAACATAGATAGGGAGAAGAGGAGAATGGAATTAATTCTCTCTTCTCATCCTGCAAAATCTACCTTCATCCTCTCAAATTGAAATAGAGCCTTGCCGTTCAAACTGTTGTCTGCAGACCACCAGCAGGGCATTACTCACAGCTCCTTAGAGAAACAGAGCCTCTAGATCAAGTCCAGATGTACTGAATGAGAATCTGCCTTTTAACAAAGTCCAAGGGTGATTATGATATATGTTAAGGTTTGAGAAGTGTTAGAATTGAGAAGCTAGAGGGATAGGGGGATTAGGAGAAGGAAACGGAATGGGATGGAGGGTGAAAGGATGTTGAGTTAGTCCAGAAGTACGTCCGTTCAGTAACCAGGCTACAGTATGCCAGCTTCTGGATTTTCAAAGAGGCAAAACAGAGGACAAAGTGTTTTAAAGACCTTTTTTTTTTTTTTTCCAAATGACTTTTCTGTCTTCTACATCTGTGGCTGGTTGTCTCATTCCTAGCACCTGTTAAAAAAGACTGTGATGCTGACAAGATAATTCCCAACTACTGATGAGAAATTTGAAGAAAGTTGTCCTTGTGACCCTGAGGGCAAAGTCCTTTGTTTTTCCAGAAAGTAGAAAATGTGGATTAAGGAAAAGTAACTTCTCTTTTTATTTTGGCCCTGTTTCACACCAAGGCCATGTGTGTCTGAGCAAAGCCAAATAAGACTGACAAAGAAATCTGGTCTGGTTAGACAGTGTAATTGAACAGCAGCCAGCCCATGAAATGGGAGCCCAGAAACTCAAGCTCTCACTTATTTGATGCTGACAGCCGAAAAGAATATTTTGGTCCTGTGTGCTATTGTCTGCACTGCATAACCATATCTCTAGGTCACTTACGTATGTAGAAAAAGTACTTTCTTGGGAAATAGAAGACCTGGCTTTGCTACAAAATGTTGTGTGACCTGTCTATGGGTCTCAATTTTATCATCTGTAAAATGGCTGTATGTGACAGCTTTGGGGACCACCCTGGTCTTCCCACCTGTCTGTACAATTTTCACTCAGAGTACTCCCGTATGCAAGAGCCATTTAACTAAAAACACTTTGTTCTCGGACTCCAGGCTGTTTCAGCATGTGCTGACAATGTGTTCCCCTTGCCCTAGATATTTTGGATTCTTAAGCCCTACATTTATTATATTTGTCAGAAAGACTTTCCTAACAAAAATGCATACAGACATTGTTAATAATTATACAAAGAGCTGCCATTTTAAACTAATGTTACTGAGTTTTCTTGCGATAAAATTGAAGTCCTGAGTCACTCCAGTAATTGTTGCTATGATGCTAGTTGGTAGAAATTCTTACATATTATGAAGAGATTATACCTCCAGAGGCAAACACCTAGAGATATGAAGAAAAGGTTGGAAGTCCTCATCTATGTGAGTCTAATAATAGGTCAAAGAGCCTGCTGATGCAAACAGCTAAGCAGTCGACCACTAACTGAAAGTTTGGTTGTTTGAACCCATGCTGCAGCTCTGTGGGAAAAAGGCCTAACCTCCTACTTCCATAAAGATGACAGCCAACAAAACAGTATGGGGCAGTTCTACTCTGTCATCAGTAGTCATTATGAGTTGGAATTGTTTCGATGGCGCATAAAACAATAGCAACTATAATAACTAACATTTTCTATGAAAAATGATCACTGATACAGATCACTTGAATCTTGGAAGAACACCTATAGGTGACTCTTTATAAAGTAATAATGCAACACTTTAGAATAAATAGTCTCCTTACTAACTCTTCCAATAGCAGTACACCTTAGTTTCCTCATCTATAAAAAGATATATAATAATAGGATCTGCTTCCTACATTTGCATGTGAGAATTAAAGATAATACATATAAACCACAGTGCCTGATAATTAGTAAGCATGTAATTAATATCAACTCTGTTGTCATTATTATTATCCTTATTCTTTGATAAAAACCTCAAAACACAACATTGGCAATATTCAAGTCCATTCAGTAATTGTTCAATTAACCAAAATCTAAACCTAAGTTGGTTTCTACAAGTAGCATAAACCAAGTCTCACTGTGCTTGTAGAGAAAAATTAAAAGGAAAAGTCCTCTTATCCTTTCACAGTTTTGACCTTACTGACTCATAATGATATATCCTCACCTAACATCCCTTTGGGAAGCAGGCTAAGCCTCAACCAATCCATCAACCAAGGTAAATTTTTGCCTCTCATTACTTTTTTTGTTAAATACATCTAAATCCCACACTGATTATCCATTATTCCATTTACATGCACATCTATCTAATTTGGTCTTTCTGGTATTCATTAACTTCAACTCTCAGAAGCCATCTGGTTAATCCTAGAATGGACTCTTTTTGCTTATTCATTGTTCCCCACTCCTACCGTATAGCGATGTTCTCTTCCACATTAAATTATCTGAATCCTATACTTCACAGTCCTTTCCAAGCTCTTAGTGCCACACGATTACCACAGTGAAATCTCCGTTCTCTAAACCCTTACTCCTTGGGTAGTATAGGACAAAGAGTAGATGTCTTTTTCAGTCCTAGTCCAGTTCCTTGCTAGCTGTGGAACCTATGAACTTGTTTTAACATGTACAAAACTCATATACTACTACTTACCAAATAAGCATTGCTGTGGGAATTAGGTAAGACAATGAATAAATAGGACTGAAATAATACACTAACAGAACATAGTTTTTAATCATGTTTTTGTTTTGTCCTTGTGACATATACTAAACTATTTACATTTTACCTTTTAGTATTAGATACTTTATATTTGGCTTAGCTTCCACTTGTAGAATAGAGCTGATATTATTTATTGGGAACATGGTGGGTTCTTAATTCTCATCCTTGAATTTAAGTTTTAATGCATGTTCTGAGTTTTCAAATTTATAACTCTTCATGTTATGAAATGCTTTATATTGATGTATAGTATTTATGATGCCCTATTTATTAGATGTGAGATTATATAATGGTTCACTGAATACTATCAAAAAGAGAAGATTCGAAATCCATTTCGCTCATGTTAGGTAAGTAGCTACTTATTATTGAGGAGAGTAGTAGGCAATATCCTAAATACTAAAAATAAAAAATGATTGAGATAAGAAGCTCACACTCTGTTTGGCAAGAGAAAGTGTCAGATTAAATGTAATAAACAGTGAGTGTTATAAAATAGTATCAACCAAGCCTTGCAAAACAGCAAAGAGGAACAAACTAACCTGAAGAAGTGCAGGAAGTCCTCACAGAGCTATGTTTCTTTTCTAAATGAAAGTATTTCAAAGTAGCCTGCAAAATTATTTTGATTTCTCCTGACCAATTAAATAATAATAAGTACTATGGGAGCTCTGGTAGCACAGTGCCTAAGGCACTTGACTGCTAACCAGAAGGATGGTGGTTCAAACCCACCAGCCACTCCTCGGAAGGAAGGTTGGGCAATATACTTCTGTAGTGATACCACCTCGGAAACCCAAGGGGGGTCACTATGAGTTGGATCCAACTCAATGGCACATAACAACAACGTTGTTCACCTTACAGGCTTGTCTCTTGTTTGTCTGAAAGTTGAGCTATGGGGGTGACTTCAGTTCCAGGTTTGAAGGGTGACTAAAGGCCATAGTCTCAGGAGTTCCACCAGTCTCAATCAGACCAGTAAGCCTGGTATTATTATTATTATTATTATGAGTTTTGTTCCACATTTTTCTGGCACTCTATCCAGGACCTTCTTTCATGATTCCCTTTTACAATGGTCAGCAATAGTCAGGTGTGATATAGTTGTTCTGGTGTCAGGGTCATGGAGGCTAAAGTTTACGTGCTCCACTAGTCCTCTGGACTAATTGTTTCCGTGTGTCTTTAATTTTCTTGACTCTCTTTTGCAACAGACGGGGAGAGACCAATAGTTGCACCTTTGATGGCCACTTATAAGCTTTTAAGGCCTTAGTTGCTACTCACCAAAGTAGGATGTAGAACATTGCCTTGGTGCACTATGTATGCTATTTGACATTGATGTCCCCCTGAAACTATGGTCTTGAGCACCCAGATCCCGTGACTCCCTCCAGGTGTTTGTTTGGTTATGGCTAAGAAGTTTTCCTATCTTTGTCCCCTGTATACTCTACTATGTTGTTGTTGTTGTTGTTATGTGCCATCGAGTCGGACCCGACCCATAGCGACCCCTCCTGGGGTTTCCGAGGCAGTATCACTACGGAAGTAGATTGCCCCATCTTCCTTCCAAGGAGTGGCTGGTGGGTTTGAACCGCCAGCCTTCTGGTTAGCAG
>NW_006921594.1:22891484-22963858 GCF_000298275.1 Orycteropus afer afer
GGAAGTAGATTGCCCCATCTTCCTTCCAAGGAGTGGCTGGTGGGTTTGAACCGCCAGCCTTCTGGTTAGCAGTCAAGTGCCTTAGCTACTATGCTACCAGAGCTCCCATACTCCACTATACTCATGACTTTATTCTCAGCACATGTACATCCATATGCAGCAATATCCTCTGACACGCCTTAGAGCAATCAACCATATGAAATCAAAAGGGCAACATCTGCCCTAGGATAAAGCTCAGAGGCCAAGAAGGGATAGGAAAGAAGGGTGAATGACACAGTAAACCCAGGGAGGAAGTGGGAACAGTGCTGTTATGTTGTGGGGATTGTGATTGATATCATGAATCAGAATATGTATGAATTGCTGAATGGAAACCCAATTTGCTCTGTATCCTTTCACCCAAATCACAATCAAAAGTTAAACAAATAAATAAAAGCCGTGCTACAATGAAAAAGAAAAAAGAAAAAAAAAAGGACAAGTGCTGATGATCTCAAGACATGCTAAGCACTCCCCTTGCTGTTGGTAGCAACGAATACTTTTGATTGGTGTGGTGGTAGGGATGATCTAGGGCATGCTCTTGAAAGAGAGGTCATGTGACTGATGGATTAGTCTTTCCTTTCTTCTTCTCCTTTTCTAATTTCTCTTTTGTTTAACTGTTCATAAGTATCCTTTCCTGAGAAGGCATTTGTCTAGTCCTCCATTTTTAAAGTCTCAATGCCACCTTCTGAGTCCGTCTCAAGCGAATCCAGAGGTTGCCTTTCTAGAAATATTGAGCTTCCTTCCTTCAAATACAGAGCAAAGCAGTGATATTCAAATACAGAGCAAAGCACGCTCCAGTGCTGATCCTCATGACTCAGTTGAAGATCTGAGTTCTCACAGAAACTACATGGTGAATTCTCATTCATCTGGAAAAGGATAAACCAGATGATCTACTCTCTAAGCTGTCATTATTCACTTGGACAGCTTGTTTCTAAATGCAAGATTATAGTGCACCATTTCCTCAGTAAACAAAATCAGGATTAAATAATGTGGCCATTAAGGCAGTTGGTCTTTGCTAATAGTTGGTTTCTTAACCATCTCTTAATTCTGTCTTCAGCAAGCTTATTTACTGTGACCTCTCATCTATAAAGGCAATTTGCATTATCAGTTATTTGGAACCATTGTCCATATAACCCTGGCCTATTTTGAAGCACCCACACAGCACTGTCTTTAATGGCCCTTAGATTTATCTCCATGGTTGCTTTGGTTCTCAGTATTAAAACCTAAGCTATTTCCTCCTGCTGAACATTGTTCTTGTTATTTGCTATCGAGTCGGGCCCGACTCATAGCGACCTCTCCTTGGGTTTCTGAAAAGGTATCACTATGGAAGTTGATTGTCCAGCCTTCTTTCCGTCCTCCCGGCAGTGTGTGCATATCCCTGGAACTCCTCTAGGATTATCTGAAAGCCCTTTTTAACCTCTTCATTTTCTTTTTTTCCTTCTTACTCTCAGGGACTGAGTACTCTCACCTTGTGACTCTTTCCCCTTATCCCAAAACTGCACTCAAGGAGGGATCTATTAATAACGTTTATGCCTCTTTGTGAATGGAGGTTAATATTTGAATCTACCAGAGCTATGGGCTCATTTTAAAATATGTCATAGTCTCTTTGGTTTTTGTGTTTTGTTTCCATTCTTCCTCTCAAGTGTTGTCTGATAATACAGTTCATTGAATGTAAATTTCTTATGTCACTTTCTTAGGTCATATTCTCCAATGATTTCCATACCCTCAGCATCAAGTCCAACTATTCACCATGATCATTAAGACCCAAGTGACTTAGCTCCTCTACCCTTTGGATCCTATCTTATCCCTCTGCCTGGAATGTTCTTCCCTCTGTTCTTTGCACCATTCCCTTGAGGTGAATGATATTATTCTTTACATTTATCATTAAGAAACCCAAAAAGCACAGAGGGGTTAGGTTTCTTTCCCAAGGTCACTCATTTACTAAGTGACTGCAGGGAATCTGTGTAAATGGAAAAAAAAAAAAAAAAATTATTCTGGAAAAACAAAACAATGCATGGAGATAGTGCCATACAGCCAGAGAACCCATCAAAGGCATAACTAGAAGTACTGGTACAAAATTTGAGAAGAATAATGATGTTTTTAAAACATTTTCTTTTAATAAAAGTATAGCAGAATCTAATCATATTGTCAGCTTTTTGATTAACAAATTTTGTTGATAGACCATGTGAGGCATAGTCTTCAAAAAGCATTCGAATACTTAAATCATAGCACCATAACAAAATATCTTCAATGTAAGCAGGTATTCACTGCTTTTGTAACTAAAAAATATGTAAGAAATAGCAGTGCTGTTGAGTCTTCTTTCATCCTCTCAATAAATGAGATTCATCTACATATAATTTAATTAATTGAAGAAAAATTAACTCCACCCATCTCATGATATGCATTTCCATTTAGCATTTTATTTTATGGTTAATGATTTTCAAAGTTTGGAATACTTATGTCCTTTGATTGATTTTGAAAATTTATAATTTTAATATTAATTTAATCCAAGAGAAAAATTTAAAACTTTGAGACTTAGGGTCATAAAAACCAAAATCAAACCCACTGCCATCCAGTCGACTATGATTATAACGACCCCATTGTGTTTCCAAGGTGGTAACTCTTTACAGAAGTAGATTCCCCCATCTTCCTTTGGGTCCACAGGGCATTTTAAACAAAAATGAAGTGAATGTAAACATTTTTGTTGCAGAGGTGCAGAAGAAAGTAATCAATAAAATTGTTTCAAATATAAGACATTATATTAGATTAAATTTTATGGATCAAGTAAAATAAGGAAAAATTGATACTATAATTTTCTATTGCAAAAAACATTTTTTAAAAAATATTTTAAAATATGTTGCTGTTGTTGTTAGGTGTCATCCAATTTTTGCTGTGCTTGAGCACATCATTGCAGCCATTGTATCGATCCATCTCATTAAACGGCTTCCCCTTTGTTGCTGACCCTCCCCTTCACCAAGCATGGCCCTTCTCCAGGGACCAATCCCTCTTGACAACTTGACCAAAGTATGTGAGATGAATTCTGGTCATTTTTACTTCTAAGGCTTATTCTGGCTGTACTTCTTGCAACACAGATTTCTTCGTTCTTCTGGCAGTCTGGTATTTTCAGTATACTTTGCCAATGCCACAAAATATGATGGTAGGTACCAAATATTTTTATTGCATTGTTGTCATGTTAAAAAGTTATATAACAATTTCATTTAAACATGTTAAAATTCACATCACACTGGGAATTATATTTTTGTAACACCTTAAACTTAGAATAAAAAAAAAAGTTCATTTAAAAATGTGTGAGGAGCAACGTAGCTCTTTAATACTCTCTTAAGAGGTATCTGAGTAACAAAAAGATACTAGAAATTCACTGATGAGGCTTATTGCAAATATTCAGTAGATAATCCTTGCCCCAAAGACCACAGAAACAAAGGGAGAATTGCAGGAGGGAGGATGATGAACACATAGGGTTTGGGTCTTATACTACTTCTAGGTTCAGGGAGGATGGAAGATCCTGGAGAGAAAAACAACTCTCTCTCTCTCTCTCTCTTTCTGGTTTTAGATGGCACTCTCAAGTTATCTCCCAGGATAGTAATGAGAATACCAAAATAATCCCCATGTACCTGTGTGTTTAGGAGTAGTGGAAAGCACAGCTTTCTTGATGAGACCTTGCAAGAGCCACAAGGGGCAACTGGGAGGAAACTTGTGAAGTGATGGCAAAGGGAACAAAGAATAATTATGTTGCCATAGGTATGAATATAGACAAATGATAGCAAATATTAATTGAACTATTCAGATGCAATCCCAGGTAAAAAGAGAAGCAAATAAATACTCAAATAATTAAAAGAAATGATATTGCTCTTCTGATTGAATAATACTAGCATGCATTTATTGAGCTTTCAATATGGGCCAGGCCTTTAAGAATACCATGTGCATTAATTTAATTCTCTCAACTACAATATGTAATGGGTATTATCATAATTCCAATTATAGAGAAAGCAATACTAATACATCAAAAAGGATTATGTAATGGTCCAAGGTGGCATGTCTAATAAATGGAGAATCTAAAATGGTAACTGAAAGTTAAAATTGCTATCACTTTGGAGTAATAAATACATTAAAGTCAGCTGGTTCATGAGTTTGCTTGGATGTAATTTGTCAATACACACATATATATAGGCATACTTAAAAATATCATTGGAATGGCATTGAATGTCCCAGGCCACTATAGCTTGCATCACATCTTTGTTGCTGGCTTCTCTTGGCTGTTTCCTGTTCATAAATCAAGCTCTCACCTCAAACTACAGTTTAAAACAACTGTCAGTTCACATCAGCCCAAAAAAGATTCTCTAAGGGTCCAATTCTCAGTTTGATTGGCCATAATGTAGCACAGAAGGGAAGATGATTCTTACTTACCGGAAAAGCAACATGAGCAGAAAAATTAAACATAACTCTTTTTATACATAGAATTGTGAAAATAATAGATTATGAAACACTTAAGAAAGTAAGAAATCCTTTTCAATACTTTGTATCCTCTTATGAGTCAAATGCCCATATTGTTTCCAAAGAAATTACTTTTATCTTCATAACTTCCTATTATATTCATTTTGCCTTGTAGATACCACTACATTTTTGATCTCATAAAATCTTTGGGTGACGTTTTTATATACATCATTCCAAGAAAAACGACACTTAAGGAATGGAATGCACTCTGCATTCTGTGCTTGGAGAGGCAACCTTACATAGAATAAACAGTTCTAATGTGTTTGTTACAATGTTATTCTTTAATAGGGCTTAATGTAAGTAACACTCAAGCATGGTAACAGAATAGCCCTGAGAAATACACAATTCAAACTGTGTGGTAAGTATTATTTTATGAAGTGAACACACAAATACATTACAGTCAGTAAAATGAAGATGGCATTTTCTTATCTTTTTCTTTAATTCTGTGCATTCTGAAGGTAATATTGTTAGGAAACTATAAATCATGAAATACATACCAGAGGCCACATAAGGAGAAAATATATATATTGACAATGAAGTTCATTGATTTACATCTACATATAATTTGTTGTTCTTCATTTTGATTTTGCAGAGGAAGTTATATTAGTGTACAAAAGATGATTGGGTAAAATGAAGGTGAGAAATAAAACTAAAAAAAAATTAGGAAATAAAGGTTTTGTCATCATGTATAGAATTTAATGAAATTGTCAATGCCTCTGGTTCAATAATAATAATAATAATACTTAGTTTGCTTATTTCCTTGTCTAAACTTAAGTTTTCTTATGGGCTTAAGTATACTGCAAAACTAAGTTGGAATCTCTCTTGAGTCAGAGTGTTTCCTGATTTTTTTCACATAAGTAGGAGACATAGCACATCAAATATACATTAAAATAGTAAGATTTGTTAAAATTAAAGCTAAGTGGAAATACAAGATGAGAGTTCCTGAAGCAATTAAAGAGTAACACACTACCATGAAGTTGGAAGACCTGTTGAAACAACTTTTAATCACTGATGTTTCTCTTTTCCTCCACTCACATTATTACAGATTTAAAGCCCAGGGACAGATGCAAGAAAGTTCCAGTTGTCCTTTCATTTAAACATGTTATCAGTATTTTGAGTTGATTTAGACTGTGGTGTCTGCTTCCCACTTGCATAAGCCCTCCTTGTAGTTGTTAGGTTGTTATTGGGTACACTGACCTGGTAACTAATAATTGATCCCCAAGCCAGATCTCTGCATTTAACCATAGAACTCAATGAAAAGATTCCTCTTTTTTTCAGGAAGATGTTACCCTATACATATGAAAATATTAAGATTTTTGTTGAATAATTACTATATGTTTTATTCTAACATTTTAGTGCTATGAACTTGTGCAGATAACTAAGGCACACAGAAGTTTCATAGTTTTGCCAAGATAAAATGGTGATCTTGGATTCAAACCTAGGCAGTCTGGCTCCAAAATCCACATATTCCTAGATCTTTTTCAATGTAGACAGAGCTTGTTCTGAAAAACTGTCTACAGACATTAGTGGACATAGATGGTGGAAAATATATTTGTCTGTTATCTATAAAGCATCTTGAAAGGTTCACAGGAAACTGATGATATTGGATGCCACTGAGGTTGGGACATTGATAAATGAGGGATTGTGGCACAAGGAGAGTGTTGTATGTGTAACATCTAGAAGTTTCAAATTTTGAACTATCTACAAACATTACTTTCAAAAAATAAGTAACAATGAATTTAGAAAGATAAAAAATAACTTTAAGTATTGATTAGATTCTATTATGTCAACAAGCATTTAACCCTACATTAAAAAGAAACATTAAAGACATTTTTTGGGGAATTCAACATGTTTATTTTGCTAGGTGAATGATATCTTCAATATCTAATTAAATATTAATTTCCTAACTACATTTAGTTTCTTTTCTTACACGGAAGAGGGAACATTCACTGTAGTGACAGTTTCATCAAGCTAAAATCTATTCACAAACTTACACTTTGAAAAAAAGTGCATTTCTAGGACATTTTATATACAATTCAAATGAAAAACATTAATTCGCCAGACATTCAAGCTACATAAAACCAATCAAACACCCACATCCAGAATACATTAGCAACATTTTTGAGAATTTTTTTTTTTTTTTTACATTTGGCAGAGTTACATTCAAGGATTTCTGTATTTTTAAAAGTATATACAATTTAATAGTGTTCAAAATAGAGGGCATTAAATAGCACAAATAATATTACAAAACTAAACACCTTTATTGTCTATCAGTTTGGGTTTACACGAAGCAAGGGGACCAGTGCAGTTTACCCTATGCTCTGACTCAAAAACAATGTCAACTTTGTACATGGAATAGATTGGCCATAACACAGGAGCGGTTTTGGGCTTATGTTGATACATTTTTTTATTTGTGCATGTAGAGAGGAGAAAAAAAAGTTTTTAATGACAACTTTTAAGTAGGTAAACCACTGAAACAATAAACTGCTTTAAATATTATTTTATAACAATAGACATTGGAAATGATTGCTTTTTTAAAAAAAAAGAAATGAAGTTTGGTATTATTTATGTTGTGCATTTTAACTTTTTTTTTTGTCCTGTTGAGTCTTCCTCTTAAGATATCATAATTTACCATAATATTAGTAGTAAATCACATTCTCAGATTCTGATTAATTATCAGATCCATTGTGATACTGATTTTAATCCTTGAAGCCTCATACTGCAGTGCTTTCAAAGGCAATAAATATATCTTCCTTTATTACATTCTTCATGGATTGTTCACTACACATAAAATCTTTGTACTAGATTTTGATGCAACTCTTTCTTCACCTGTAAACACGAAAATGTCTTAAAAAGCAAGCAAAATGAACAAAAGCAAAAGCTGTGTTTTTCAAAGAAATCTGAGAATGTAAGTAAAACAGGAAGCTTTTCATATTTCTTCTATCTAACTTTTATTTTAGGAGCTCTGGTGGCATAGTGATTAAACATTTGGCTGCTAACCAAAAGGTCTGAAGTACAAACTCACTAGCTGCTCCTTGGGAGAAAGATGAGACAGTCTGCTCTGTAAAGATTAACATTCTTGGAAACCCTATGAAGCAGTTCTTTCTATTCTGTCCTATAGGGTCACTATGAGTCAGAACCCCTTACTTGAGGGCAGAGGGTTAATTTTTATTTGGAGGAAAAAAAAAATTCAACATTAAATAAGTCTGCTAAAATTCTCCAAATGTATAATTAGAAGAAAATTGATCTAATTAATCATAAACTTACCACATTTGTATTTATATATCAGTGAACCTAGTATACTAACAGCCTTTAAAAAAAATGCCTATTTTTGTTCATATATGATTTTTTTTTACTTCTCAAGATGCACCTCTCTGTCATACATGCACAAAAAACATTTAAAAAATGACTTAAAAATCAGAATCATAACTAAAGTTGTTTAAAATAAAGTGAGCTAATCATTGAACTTAATGATTGAAGTGAAAAACCCAGACCCACATTTGTTGTAAATTCTTGTTAATAAAGTTACATTTTTTTTTTTTATGATTTTGCCCCTCTTATAGAAGTCTGACACTTCGAAGGTTTTTTTTTTTTTTTTCATTATATTATTTAATTTGTTACACAGAATAAAATATTAGGACAAGAACAGTAATCAATTGAACAGTGTAAATTTATGTTCTTTGAGTCTATAATAACTTAAATAACTTCCAAAAATAGAAGGTGCTTCTATTTGGAAGATAGAAACATAAAAATATAACTTCAATGGTTCAGTCACCTGGCTCTCAATAAAGACCTTTATGGTGTAGGTTATTCATTTTATCTTCCTGAAACAAGGGGAAAAAGTCAATGACAGATACAGCAACTGACAATTCTTATAGTCTTTTAAAACACCAATAATATATTTCACTAGAAGTAAAAAGCATCATTGCATTCTCTTTATGAATCACTTATGTTTTTATACAACTTTCAGATACCCACTTCCCCATCTTATCTATTCTACATCTCTTTTAACAGCTGCCCTGTCACATGCATTTATTCGCCTTTTACTGTGTGAAAGTTGTGAACCTGCCATTTGTTTTTATATAAAATCATGGGAAAGCATGGAGGAAGATCACAGGGTTAAAACCCTCATTCAATTGAGGGATGTAACAATTCTAGTTTTGTAGTCACCATATTGATTTTGAAGAAAAGTAAAATAAACTCATAAATAAAATCTGGGTTAAGTTAAATATTTATATGCACCATGATGACCATGACATGTCTAGTGCTAGTCAATATCATACAAGAAAATGCATGCTCATTTCAGTTCATATAAAATTCACTTTGCGAGTGAATAACCTCTTTTCTCAGAAATTTCCTGCAGATAAAGCCCAGGATTCTTTGCTCAAAATTTCATCACTGGTGACAAACCATGTTTACTGGAAGCACAAGCCCCACATCGGAAAACATTATGACTCTGGCAACTGATTCCTCCTGTTTCGACTTTTCCTGCTGTTGATGAGAGCCTTTAACTTGCCATAGTCCCCTCTCATCTTTTGGGACTCCTCACCCTGTTGATTTTGCTGCCGAGTGTCTTTACAGTATTGATTAATCATCTGCATTTCGGAGTGACTGAATGCCCCCATGATGTCCTTTGGGTGGAAGGGCAAAGCCCTCACTGAGCTGGCCCAGGTCCACGGAGACCATTTGTCAGTCACAACAGCCACCATTTCTGAATCTAAAACTTTGAAGTTGATCTTGGCTATGGTCTGCTTAAAACTGTTTTCTGTTGCAATGCAGTGATACAGTCCTTGGTCAGAATCCTGAATGGAGCGGATCAGGAGTCCTTGTGGAGTGGCTATGATCCGATCGGTCAGCTTGACCTAGGAGAGAGACAGACCAGATTTCTGAAAACTCCACTCTACATGTTTTAAAGAGATAGGATCAACAAATGCACAGTATTGTTGACTTTCACAAATTTGATAAAAGCTCTGAGTGCTAATTAGCTTCCTTCTCAGTGGAAACAGGTTTTTGGTCAGTCTCATTGCCTGTTTTCACATGGGAGATCTTTTCACAGGGCACTGAACTTATTAAAGAGTATGAGGGTGTCTGTCAACCATCTGGCAAAAATAGCTTAAAGTGCATTCCCTTTTGATAGAAGTTCCACATTGGAACAAACACAAAGTTTTGGTTAATTTTGTAATAAGAATCCCAGGCAACATATATAAATGAAATTCACAGATAATTTAAAATACCCGTGTTACACTGGAGTTTTTATATATTATTTTAGCAAAAATACTGATTTGCTAAAAACGGGGAGCTACAACTAAATGGAGAAAAGATTGAAGTTGTCAAAGACTTCATATTATTTGGTTCTACAATCAACACCAATGGAAGCAGTAGTCAAGACATCAGAAGATGTATTGCATTGGGCAAATCTACTGTAAAAGACCTCTTTCAAGGGATGAAAGATTTCTTCTTGAATACCAAGGTGCTTCTAACTCAAACTATGGTATTTTCAGTCATCTCATATATATGTGAGAACTAGATAATGAATAAGGAAGACCGAAAAAGAGTTCATGCTTTTGAGTTGTGGTGTTGGTGAAGAATCCTGAAAGTACCATGGATGGCCAGAACTAACAAATCCGTCCTGGAAGCAGTGCAGCCGGAATGCTCCTTGGAAGAGAGAATGGGCAGACTTTGTCTCACTTATTTTGGTCAAGTTGTCAGAATGGACCATTCCCTAGAGAAGCATATTATGATTGGTAAAGTGGAGGGGACTGCTAACCAGAAGGCTGGCGGTTCAAACCCATCAGCCACTCCTCGGAAGGAAGGTTGGGCAATCCTACTTCCGTAGTGATACTGCCTTGGAAACCCAAGGAGGGGTCGCTATGAGTCGGGGCTGAGTCGACGGCACATAACAACAATAACAACAAAGTGGAGGGTCAGCAAAAGGCCCTCAACGAGATGGACTGACACAGTGGTTGCAATGATGGGCTCAGGTATAACAAGGATTGTTGGGCTTCCACAGGACCAGGAAGTATTTCATTATGCTGTGCACAGGGTCACTGAGAGTCGGACCTGAGTCAATGGCACCTAACAACAACAACAACAACAACAACACAAGGTGCTGAAGGTCAAACTTTGCCTCTCATGGACTTATTTTAATTTTCTTCTTCTTCCACTTGAACTTGCATATGAGAAATTGATACTCTGTTCAGCATTTGTCCCCTGGCCTTGTTCTGACTGATGATATTGAGCTTCTCTATCATCTCTTTTCACAGATGTAATTGATTTGATATCTGTGTATTCCATCCAGTGAGGTCCACATGTACACTTGCTGTTTATTTTGTTGAAAAAAAAAATGTATTTGCAATGAATAAAACATTGTTCTTGCAAAATTCTGTCATGCAAACCCCAGCATCATTTCTATCACCAAGGCCGTATTTTCCAACTATTGATCCTTCTTTGTTCCCAACTTTCACCACTACTTATAAATGCAGCTTGATTGTATGTTTGATCAATTTCAGACTGCACAAGGTGGTAAACATTTTTAATTTCTTCACCATTGGCATTACTGATTGGTGTGTAAATTTGAGTAATAATTGTATTAACTGCTCTTCTTTGTAGGTGCATGGATATTGTCCTATCACTTACAACGTTGTGATATCCTGATCACCTACAACATCAGAATAGATCTTGAAATACTCTTTTTGTAGATGAAAGTGATTCCATTCCTCTTCAATTTGTGATTCCTAACATAGTAGACCATGTCTGATTCAAAATAGCCAATACTAATCCATTTCAACTCACTAATGCCTACGGTATCAATCTTCATGCATTCCATTTCATTTTTGCCAACTTCCAATTTTCCTAGAATCATACTTTGTACATTCCATATTCTGATTAGCAATGGATGTTTGCAACTGTTTCTTATCCTTTTGAGTTATGCCACATCAGCAAATGAAGGCTCTGAAAGCTTTACTCCGTCTACATCATGTAGGTCAACTCATTTTGACATGGCAGCTTTTCCCCAGTCATATTTTGAGTTCCTTCCAACTTCAAGGACTCATTTTCTGGCACTGTAGAAGATAATGTTCTGTTGCTATTCATAAGGTTTCCACTGGATAATTTTTTAAGAAGTAGATAGACAGTTTCCTCATCTTAGTCTGTCTTAGTCTAACAGCCATATTGAAACCTGGCCAGCATGTATGACCCTGCTAGTATTTAAAATATCAATGGCATAGTTTCCAGCATCATAGCAACACACAAGTCACCACAGTACGACAAACTCACAGATGAGTGGTGGTTTTAATTTTCTTTCTTTTTTAGAAAGATAGAATTCTGAGGTAAAAAGGTGGCCTTGAAATTAATCTCATTTATATTTCCTCCAGATAATTAAATCTCCTCTTACACAAGTTGTTATTAGCCTATGGTTAATATTCCAGTGACTGGGGACACAATTTCCCAAACAGCTGTCTTTGGATGAGCAAGTCCGAGAGTTGGAAAGTATTTCCTCGTACAGATCCAACATTTATTTTAGCATCTGCTTCCTATCATTTGGAATCATATCCATTCTGTATAGCCTTAATGAACTTATTATGTAGCAATGAAATTGCCTACAATAGAACAATACATACGTGGAAGGCTCTATCAGACTTTACAATGAACTGCTAATAAGACTACATTTTAAACTACCCTGAAGGCTTCATATCTATTTATCTATCTATCCAGCCATCTATCTATCATCTTTCTATCTTTCTATCTACCTACCTCTTTGCTCATTTTTCAGACAAGTATGACATCAATATTATGGAATTCAATACTTACAATATTTCACCTTTGCCATTTTACAGTGTTTCCCTTTAAAAATAGCTCTTTCCAGTCAGTGAAAGGGTTAGTATAAATATTTTATTTAAAAATCCAGGGTGTTTCCTCACATATCTCTAAATAAAAGTAATGGTCCCATAAACAATGGCTCCATATATTACCTAACTGAAACTGGAGAATTATGAATAATAGAGCAAGGGGAACATTACCACACAGCATAAAAATGTTCTTTGCAATAAGGGTTATAGTTTAGTCTAATTTCTTACTGAGGAAAACTGAAATCTATTTGAAAGCCCCTTTTTATCTGGTGAATCATACAAAGGTGCTGTTGTTTAAGAACCTGGCTTCTGGAGTTGCACCCATCTTGTTTCTTTTACAAATCCTTCCCCACATCAATGCCACACTCTTAATGGCCCCAGCTCTTGTTTCAATCACCATGTTACAGATGTTAGCAGGCAGGGAGGATTTCTAATTAATCCATCAATTCTAAAGACAAATGATTTTAAAGAAGGTGACACTTTTCATCCCCAAGACATAAAAGATGTTCATATGCCTTTTCCTTTTTGTTTGATCTGAACCTCGTTGAAGGACAGTGATTTAATGTCTATTCCTAAGCACTGATTAACTGCACTGTGGTGTATTACTCACCTCTTTCCTCCTGTCTTTGTCTTTCTGTAACAGCCACTTGATAGATGCCTGTGGAGACTTGGGGGCACACTCAAGGAAAGTGGTGTTATTTTTCACCCCATACTGAACAATTTCAGCTGCATTTCTGTATGCTGTAAAGCACAATGAAAAAGAGAGAGGGGTAGTGGAAAGGGAAAGGAGAAGGAGAGAGAAATCGGGGAGATGGGAGAAGGGAGAGGGCATGAGAGGACAGAGGAAGGAGGGGAGAGATGACAGTGAATCTAGAGTAAAATCTACAAGAATGTTAGTTGCTCTATAAAATTAGGATCAATTACAGCAACTAAAAATAACAATCATCATTTAATAGGTAAACTATTATATTGTTTACCTGCCTTGTTTAATCTCAAGTGAAGGAAGAAAGACATAAAACAAATGATGTTTATTCAAGAATTACTCTACTTCCAAGACTGTGCTTAATAATATCATTTCAAACATTTGATTATTACAGCATCCTTGTGAGTTAGGTAATATTTTTCCTTTTCATGGTTAAGGAAACTGAGGCTCAAGTAATTTAAATAACATATTCTAGCCAAAGTCAACACCTGGTCAACATTGAAGGCAGATTTATCCCATCCCTAGACGCCACCCTCAATGTGGTATAGAGGACGTTTGAAAGTACTGGGGAAAGGCAAGAAGCAAGATGTGGCTACAGAGGGATGTAATGGTTGACAGCACAGTCTTCGGAATCAGAGGTACCCAGAATACAACAGTCACTTCACCAATATAGACTGTGTGATCTTAGAAATGTTAATTGACTTCTCTGGGCCTTAGTTTTTCTCAGCTCTACAACATGGATTGTAATATATATATATATATTTTTATGGCTGCTTCTTATCGAAATTTTTAAATCAGGAAAAATATTTAGCATAATTATGTGGTAGCTTAGACTTCACAATAACATGAATAGAATCCTTATTTGTAAAAATGAGTATAACAATAGGCAATGCTTTAGTATGATTTCTGGAGCATTGTTTTAGTAATCTAGTGTTGCCACAGGTGGACAGCTTTAATAAATAGATTTTTTTTTTTTTTTTTTCCACAGTTTGGGAGGTTAGAACTCCAAATTCAAAGCACCAACTCTAATGGAAATTTTTCTCTTTCTGTCAGCTCTGGAGGAAACTTCTTCTTAGTTCCTTGGAAAGCCATGTGTATTGAAATCTATCCTACCTCATCTCTTCTCTGCTCACTTGTTTAATCTCTTTTATATCTCAAAAGAGTTTAACTAAAAAAACACTCTACACTAACCCTGTCTGATTAACATAACAACAACCACTCATTCCCAAATGGAATTATCATCATAGTCATAGAGGTTAGAATCTATAATACATATTTTTTGGGGCAAAATTTACTCTATAACAAGCATTAAATGACATAATTCATTAAAAAGCATTAGCTTGGGTTCTGACACAAAGCCAACATTAATAATTGTTCACCATTACCTCCACTACAGCTATTGCTACCACTATGACTACTGCTACATTGATAAGAAATAAAATACATTCATAAAACACTCAGTAAACAGAGAAATGGTACCCTGTATTTAGTCCTTCAATTAGACATTTGGAGGAATTAAGCAAAATTTGTCTTAATTTGCTCCTTGGGTGTAGTTAGTAACAAGGATGCCATACTTTACTAAAGAAAAGGCCATACATAAAAAGATTGACAAAAGAAGTTTCAGCTTTAGTTGTTAGCAACTGTAGATCCAGAACACCTTGGTGAGCCAGGGGAAGGTCTGCTGAGAGTTACCTGCAGAGCTTTGAACCAGTTCTTCCTGGATCAGTCATGGCCAGTTAAGTGAGAGTGGAATGGATCCAAATTTGTAAAATGTGGGTGTACTGGGACTGGGCAAAATTGCAAGTCAATGCCCTGCTAGAAACTTAATCTCCCTCTTAGAAAGAAGGGCAATGTGTGTGTTGCATAGCAAGCAAACCTCTTGACCATCAGAGTGGGAAACAATGGTGTCCAGCTCAAAGATGGCAGCAAATTGCACCACTTTGAGTGTGTGTCAATCTCCACAGTCCTGGCAATAATCCAGTCCCCAGCATCAGACTCCTAACAGGGCTCCTATGCCTCTTCCAAGTCTCCCATTCCAGGGTTTTGACCTATAATTTTCCCTGTCCTGGTTATCATTCCAGTATACCACATTTTACAAATTCAGATCTGCTTCAATTTCATTTCATCAGCCATGACTGAACTGGTTCAAAGCCCTGGTTACTTGTTGAGTGTGAGGAAGACATTGGTGGACAAAGTGTAATAACAGATTGTCTCCATGTCAGCATGATAAAGAAGGGATCAGGTTAAATGTCGAATACAAGGCAAGATTGTCCAAAGTATACAGAATGGTTATTACTTATAAAACTAAGGTGCTGTTCTATTTGTTTTTCAAGGGTAAGTACAAAATCAAAATGTTTCTTTCCTTAGAAAGAAAATAGACGCTAAGAAAATCTATAATTACCATCCATGTAAAAGATCTATAAATACTATACTTAAGGTATCTATATACTCAGACATAGTACTTTTAGTGTACATACAAATATTTTGCTTTTTATTTATTATACATGAACACTAATAATTTTATAGCAAATCTTTCTTTAAAATGACGTGTAAGATCTTATGTGATATTTCCCTTACTGAAATATGAAATGGAGCGTAGCTGCTCTACAAAATTTACCATTGTTCATTTTTAGTACCTTTCAGATTAAACCCTCTGCACTGAGTCAATGGATTTCCATGTCTCACATCTTGTCTTCGACTCCTCCTATAAGTACAGAAATACAAAACTGTGACTTAGAATTAATATGGCCAGTTAAAGTGTGGTAAATGATTGTTAATTAATTTTGTAGCCATTTCATACTCTTAAAAAAAGAAAAAAAGTGGTCTGTTTATTTGACTTGGCATCTGACAATATTCATTCAATGCCTCCATGATGGTGCAGGTACTTTCCTTGTTTTCCAATTAGAGTAAATTCAGTTCCTTCCCATCTACTGTTGTGATAGAATTGTTATGAAACTCTTATTGTATATATGTCCTGAGTAACGTCTTCTTCTTCTTGTTGTCAGTTGTCATTGAGTCCATTCTGACTCATGACGACCCCATGTGTACAGAGTAGAACTGTTCTATATGGTTTCCAAGGTAATGACCGTTTGAAAGCAGATCTCCAGGCCTGTCTTCTGAGGGGCCTCTGAGTAGGCTCAAACCACCAACTTGTTAGCTAACATTTAACCATTCATGCCACCCAGGGAGTCCATGAATAATTTCATAGTCAATAGTATAAATTTTTAGTTTAGAGTCATTTATCCAAAATTTTCTAAAATGATAACGTCTAAAGTACAAACTTACTAGCATTTTCTAGCTTATGAAAATTTTTCTTAAAAAAAAAAACACAAAAAACTTATTTAACAAAAGTCAACACTTTCTAACATTTCCAGACATAGTAAAAACTTTTCTAAAACAAGTAATATATATAATGTAGACATTTAATACAAAGTTAAGCAAAATTGGTCATTCACTAGAGTAAGAGTTTTCCCTCAATTTTTTATTTTGAAAAATTTCATGGTTACAGAAAAGTTAGTATAGGAATATAATAAACAGTGGTACACCTGGATTTATTAATTGTTATGTTTTGTCATTTTATTATTTTAATTCTCTTATATGTATAAATGTTTTGTATATATAGTATGTATGCATACATATGAAAATCTTTAGAAATAAAGTTGTAGACATAATATTCACCCTTATCTACTTTTTTGCATAATAATTACTTCACTGTCTGACTCTTAGATTCACTAAGTCTTTTGGTTTCAATCGTAATACATAATGTAACAAATCAAAACAGAGCAACTGAAATCTTCTGGGAAATGCATCATGGATCTGAACAATGCTATAAGCAAGAAGGAAGAAAACTCTAAATAATGGAAGCATAGTGATAAATTGAAAGTTTCCTCTCAATGTTGAAAAATAAATGAGTATATCACTTAAATGTTTTAATTCTTTATTCTCATTATTTTTACCCTTAAAAATAAATTAAAATATTCAACATTAAGAACCAGAAATATTACAATCACACAGTAGTTATTAAATTTACAGGGCAAAATTAATCTCAATCAATAAACACAGAAGAAATAATATCATCTAAGCAACAGTTAATTTAAAGCAATCCCACTGACATTGAGTCAGATCTGACTCATAACGACCTCCACCTTGGGTTTCCGAGATGGTATCACTATGGAAGTAGATTGTCCAACCTTCCTTCCAAGGAGTGGCTGATGGGTTTGAACTGCCAGCCTTCTGGTTAGCAGTCAAATGGCTTAGGCACTATGCCACCAGAGCTCCTTATTATTAACAGCAATAGTTAACAGTTTATAAAAATAATGGAACACATAAATCTATTTATGGAAATATATACATAAACTACCACTTAAATATTCCTTTTCTAAAAAGACCACCCTGTCTTCATTTAATTATATAATCTTATACAGACACAGACACACACACAAAATAGAAATGTTAGTCACACTTATCTCAGGAAATACAATTAGCACTATAATCTGGAATAGCTCTTATATCAGGGTTTTACTGCCTTACATTTGCTATGTTTTAAAGCCATGACATTATTTACTGCCAACTTGAGAGTATATTATAAAGAGCACCATGTGAGAGTTCTTGGACTGAACTGGTCATTTTCAGCCATCTAGGCAAGCAGTATCACTCATGATGGTTGAATTTACTGTCCTGTGATCCACACTATGTAGTGGTTTACTCATGTATACAAACCCTGAAACTGGCCAATCTGAATTTACAGTATCACAAAGCTTCCAAACATTCAAATACAGAAAAGAACATTATTATGGCTTGGCTTAAGTGATGAGACCAGCAAACCAGCCTTCTGAGTCTTTTGTACATGCAGGGTCCCTTAATACATTCATATAAGCATTCCAAAAGCATTCTGGGAGGCAAAGTAGTATTATGTTGCATGCAAGAATTCAGATTTGGCTTAAGTTGCCATGTTTCCTCCATTATATTCCTTCAGATAAACAATGAAATCATTTTCTTCTTGTATAAAAAAAAAAAAAAGCATATATTTACTTGAAAATCGAACTGATTGTCTTGTCTTAAAAAAGTTTCTAACTACATGTCTGAATCCAAATAAATAAATAAATAAGGCACTAAATTGCTATACTTGAAACAAATACACACATATTTAAGATACTGGAGAGTAGAGGAGAGCTCTGGTGTCTGGTGGCATAGTGCCTAAAGCATTTGCCTGCAAACCAGAAGGCTGGCAGTGCAAACCCACTAGCCACTCCCCGGAAGGAAGACTGGGCAAACTACTTCCGTAAAGATACCACCTTGGAAACCCAAGGAGGGGGTTTCTATGAGTTGCAATTGACTCAACGGTAGTGAGTTTGGGTTTTGCTTAGTTTTAGATAGTAGAGACAAAAAATGTGTGCATGGCTTACCATAAACCAACTTTTTTAAAAAGGAGAAACTACTAAGTCAATGACATATAATAACTTTATTATGTTAAAGTCTGGATTCCAATCAATTTCTAAGTATAATAATACTTCTCTGTTTCCATACAAAGGGCTTGTTTTCACTTTTCATTCTTATGAATTCCTCTAAGTGATCTTTGTGTTTCAGAAGATAGAAAGTACAATCAGGTAGGATAACACTATTAAAGAAAATAAAAGTGACAAAGATTCCAACTGATTATTAAATCTTTATGATTTAGTCTCTCAAGGAAATAAATCCTGCAAATGGGAAATGAATGTATTGTTAATTCATTCAGCAAACATGCAAGTATACACTATAAGTATATATACTTTACTCACTTTATATTCACTATATATATGTGTGTGTGTGTGTGTGTATTCATATATATATATATATATATATGCTCTATAAGTATAAAAGTATATGAGTTCATTATAAGTATATGCTTAACTAAGTTTAGAGACAATGTGGAGGATTTAAATAGTACAGATAGTTTCAGTGAAACCTCCAACAGGCTATAAAAGAACATGTGTAGAACAAGGAATCTCTTTTCTGGGTGTTCATGGTAGAATTAAGATGATCAAGAGAGCTCTCTGAATGACTGATACTATCCATCTCAGTCCATGACACACCACTTGATACCAAAACAGTAAAATATAGCAAGAGAGTTTGAGGTATTTGTTTCTCTAAAACGAAATGATTAAGATCACAATTTTTGGTGTGAGGATGACAACACAGAATCTGTGTTTGGGCACACATACTGAAAAAGGATAAATGGGGTTACCACAATAGGTGGGAGAGCACATGTGCAAAGGAACCAGCTAACATATCAGCAGAAAATTTTAAAATATAAACACATCTTCAATATAACATGATACTTTATAGATAGTATGGAATTTTATTGGAAAAAATATTTCATAAATCTAAATATGTGCTGGTCAAAGCTAAGATCTCTAAGTATTTACTTATAGGACTATTGCAAAATTCCTTCTTTAGTATCCAGAGTAGAGGCATTTCTTCCTTGAAAAGTGTAATACTTTGGCTTCCTTCAGCACTAAATCTGGTTACTAGATAAAAGACTGCATTCCAGGTGTTGTTGTTGTTGTTAGGTGCCGTCGAGTTGTTTCCAACTCATAGCAACCCCATGCACAGCAGAACAAACACTGCCCAATCCTGTGCCAGCTCCATGATCCCTGCTATACTTGAGCCCATCATCGCAGCCACCGTGTCAATCCATCTCATTGAAGGCCTTCACCTCTTTTGTCAACCCTCCACCATACCAAGCATGACATGCTTCTCCAAGGAATGGTCCCTTCTGACAACATGACCAAAATAGGTGAGACGAAGTCTGGGCATTCTTGCCTCCAAGGATCATTTCGGGTGCACTTCCTCCAGGACAGATCTGTTAGTTCTTTTAGCAGTCCATGGTACTTTCAGCATTCTTCGCCAGCACCACAACTCAAAAGCATCAACTCTTCTTCGGTCTTCCTTATTCATTGTCCAGCTCTCACATGCATACGAGGTGATTGGAAATATCATGGCTTATGTCACGTGCACCTTAGTCCTCAAGGAGACATTCTTGCTTCTCAGCAATTGAAACAGTTCCTTCACGGTTGACCTTCCCAATGCTACACGTCGTCTAATGTCCTGACTGCTGCTTCCATTGGCATCAATCGTAGAACCAAGCAACGTGAATTCTTTGACAACTTCAATTGTCTCTCTATTTATTGTGATGCTGCTCATTGGTCCAGTTGTGAGGATTTTTGTTTTCTTTATGTTGAGATGTAATCCATACTGCAGACTGTATTCTTAAACATTCATCAGTAGGTGCCTTAAGTCATCCTCACTTTCAGCAAGCAAAGTTGTATCATCTGCGTATCTCAAGTTGTTAATGATCCTTCCTCCAATTCTGATGCCACGTTTTTCTTCATATAGTTCAGCTTCTTGGATTATTTGCTCAGATGTTAGAGATGCCAAATTCTAGAACTTCTAATCAGAAGAAAATATTGCCTTATGGATACTTAGTTATGGTAATAACTTTAAAATATTAATACTATCATATTTGGCAGAGCAAGACAAATGTGGTTGAAAAATAACAGTATTTTTTATTTGAGACTGTATTTGGAATTACTTCTCAGCCTCTTTGTGCCTGAGTTCAGAGCCAAGTCCATGGCAAAGACAGAGGATCTCAGAGTAACGCAGCCCAGAAATTCTTATTAGAAATTGAAGGAGACCATGGACTTCTTGTCTAAATCTTAAATCAACTTGGAGGAATATAGGGTCTTTGTACTCAGATACTAGACTCTGGGTTGAAAGAGGAGTTCTCTTTCTGTCTCATGCCTTTACTGCATCCCACCTAGGCTACTCCTCTCCATTCCAAGTCCTATTTCTAACTGCTTGCTCAACATCTCCACTTGAGTATCTAATAGGCATCATTAACTTACAACGTCTTTCTGCCCACAGGTCTGCTCCTTCTACAGTCATCCCTTTCTCAGGGAATGGTATCTCCATATTTTCAAATACTTGGATCTCTCTGACCCTTCTATTTCTCTAACAACCCATATGCATTATATCAGCAGACCACTTTTCACCAACTCTACCTCTGTCATCCCAATGCAACCCATCATTGTATCTCATCGGAGTCATTAAAGTAGCCTCCTAACTAGGGTCACAGCTTCTGCTCCTCCTCTCCCCCCTTCCTACTTCAAGGCTATAACCCCAGCCAAATCCAGCTAGAGTGAGCTTTTTAAACTAAAGTCAAATAATATCACTCATGTGTTCAAAAACCCTCAGTAGTTTTCCATCTTACTCTAAATACAAACTTCAGTGGTGCCTAAAGTCCTACCTGATCTGGCCTTTTGACTTCATTTCTTCTTATCCTTTCTTCTCATTATGGTATAGCCTCATTAGCTGTGGTGCTGTTCTTGTACGATTCAGGAGTACTCCAGCTCTAAGGCTTGCAGATCGTCCTCTAGAATGCTATTACCCTGGATAATGCCCTGGTGCCATTCTTTGTCACATTCAAGCTGTTGTTCAATGTCACTCCCACATAAGGCCTTCTCTGATGACCCACTTAACATTTCAACATTTACATTGATTCACTATTTAATTTACTGTATTTTTTCCTTAAGAATTTATTCTTCATGAAGGCAGAGATTTTTGTCTTTTTCTTGTTGTTGCTGGTGTTGTTTTCACTGTAAATTCTTAGCTCATAGAACATTGCCAGCCAGATATTTGTAGCTTAATAAATTTTTGTTGAAGTCATGGATAAAAGGACCAGAATATTCTTGATAAGAAGAAGTACTAGGACTGTTTTAATCAGTCAAGGTCCTTAAAGACCTATGTCTGTGACAGAGAATAAAAGACCTACAATACACTATCAACCCAGTACTTTACTTCAAAGGTCATTGTTGCTCATAGTTCATTCTATTTTCTCCCCCCTTGCTAACCCTGAGTTATAGGTGCTGGGCCCTGTCCCTCAGCATGACTCATGAGGGTATGCCTGAAAACAGCTGTGAGCTTGGCTGACTCTGAATTCTGCTCATGTTTTGCTCTACAATCAACTTCTCCACTGGGGACCCTTCCAACCTGGTATAGCACACTATGAGTAAGCTTCTGCTTGGAAAAAAAAAAATACCCCACAGCAGACTGCCTTCTCTCTCTCAACACAACCAGCAATCATGCACTTCCACTCTAAGGCAAAAGCATGGCCACCAAAACTTTGAAAACAAATCAGGGTACCCATCCTGGAGAAATGCTCCTGTCCATTGAACTAATTCAGGTATTTGATAACATCATAATAAGCAGCTTGGAGAAACCCTAGGGGAGTCACATTTAAATGACTTATATAAAAGAAACAAAAAAGACATTAATTAGGTAAGGTGAGGAAAAAACTAAATGCTGCTTAAAATATTTGATGGGTTGGGAGGGGTGTTGCAGAGGAGCCTTTACAGTGGAAAATAATCTTTCCAAAGTATTGTGCTCTGCAATTAACAGCTATGGCTGTGTTATAAAACATAGTCATTTTCTTCATTCAAAGATTATCTATGGTGCTAAAACACAGCTATTACTCTTGGTACTATTTTTCAAGTATTCCACAATGGAGCGGGCTTTCGTGGTTTGGAGTGCTGTTGTACTGTTCAGTGACTTCAGTTTTGATTTCCAGCTGAATGTCCAGTACTCACCGCTTCCCAGTCGGGTAGAACCTGGAGCAAGAATGGCCATCCCAGGCACAGTAAGGGTCCCTTGCCAGGCAGCAGTCGGCACAGGCTGTGCCGTAGATGTGGCAGCGATGCAGAGACACCTGGGCGATCCCTTCATTGGAGCTCACATACAACTGTTGCTGTTAGAGGAATGAAAAGGATTTATTTCAGATGTGGAAGTTAAAAGAAGACTTTCAGCAGAATACATTATAATACATGTCCATAAAACCTTGGATTCTTTTTGAGTAGACTAAAACTGAGACGCAAAGTTCAGAAGGATATAAAGCCAAAGTAAATAGATTTTTCCTATGTTAATGTGCATAACGTGACCAGTTTTCCGCTTAACAAAAAAGAGAGAGCTCAGAGCACTATGTAGAATGGTAATGTGTTTTAGACATTGGGAATCAATGCTCTCTCAGGTTTGAGCTAATATATGACAGATTTAAATTATGATGTTTTCTTTTTCTTTGAATACTGTCTCTCAGTAAAGAGCAAGCCAACCTTCTTATTCTTCAAGTCTGGCAAAATATCACCTTGTAAAGCTTCCTGGGTAATGCAAATGGTTAAGGGTTTGAGTACTAGCTGAAAGGCTGTCAGTGTGAACCTTCTCAGAGGTGTTCCAGAAGACAGGCCTGGCAATCTGACCCCTAAAAGCCTTGAAAATCCCATGGAGTAGTTCTACTCGGAGCACATGGAGTCGTCGTGAGTCAGAATTGGCTCAGAAGCAACTAACAACAACCAATTAAAGGGCATTTTTAGGCTTAAAAAAAAAATAGCTGATACTAAGTTTTAGATAAAATTTAAAAAAAATGTATCACTTGCCTTTCAAAGTAACATATCACTCACGAACACTGTTTCTAGAAAAATATCAGTAATTTATACATAGACATATCTTAAAATTACTGCATGACTCAGGAATGTTCATCACCCCAAAGAAGTCACGAATAGATTTCAGCCTCTTTCATTTCTAAGATGCCCACAGCTTATGATACCGCTCACATATACATATGATACTGCTTTGTTTACAAGGGCTCTTGGGAGTCAAAGGAATGAGTTTCTGATGCAGACTTCTCATTTTCCAAAGGCTTGAAATGATATAATCCATATTAGTATTGACTCTCCAAACTGGTTCATTTTCATTAGTACTACTGCAGCTTGAACAGATTCATGCATGCAAGTGCTCTCACACACAAATTCATATAAATATATGTACATACATATACATTTAAAAATTACAATCCATTAGGATCATTGGTTCAACAGGCTCCAGAGCTAGACCTTATAGATTCAAATCCCATTTCAGTAGCTAATCTTCAATGTAACCTTTCTGAATCTCAGCTTTTTAATTGGTAAAATTGTGATAATATAGCACTACCCCATGGAGTTGTAGAGAAAATCAATGTTGTAAGGGCCAACTCCATGTAAAATGCTTAGGACAGTCATTGAGTCATAGGAAGTGTTCGATGAATAATAATTAATAGCAGTAATAGAGTAAAGTATCAATGAACAAGCTGTCACTCTAAAATTTCAACTCTAACCAATAATTTGAATCACATATCACTTTATTACATTTAATGCAAAATAGTAATTTTATTAATTTTTCAGATAATTTCCTGAAAATGATTGATTCCCAAGTTGGGCATTGAAACTACAAGAAAATAACTTTGTGTTTTGACAATAACCATCTCTCTCAGAGGATATGAAATAAGTGCTTATGGAGTAAATTAAAGAATAAAATAGGAGAAGACATCAGTTTCATTAGAATAGTTTACAGAAAATACTTTATTTGAAGAAAAGATAGAGCTGGTTGCATTCTAAAAATTCTATTTTTTTTCTTAATCCAACTTTTCTGTTATGTGAAGTTAAACAATAAATTAGAGAATTAAAGAAGCATAAATTAATAATAAAACAATTTGTGCACTAGGAAATATACTAAATTTATGGCACTTAAGTATTTATAAAATGTCATGATCAATTTGTAATCCTCTCACACTGAAAAAATAATGCACTTTGCAGTTGTGCAAATGAATTACTGAGTCGAATAATTACTCCCACCCTGAATCTAATTGGTTTTAATTTTTTTTAATTATCTACAATAAAAGATACTGATGTTGAAACAGATTTAATATTCTCTTAATCTCATTTATGACTGTGTGTGTTGACTGTAATCTTGTAGAACAGATTGTGAGCTAAAATAATTTGCAACTTGTAATTGTGTACAGAATTACTATGTCACACAAATGGCTGTGTCCATTTTGAATTTTGCTATGACCCTTTCTCTTTCCATTACACTACTTCAAACAAAGGGCTTCCCTGCTGACTTCAAAGCCAATCCTGACTTGGGATCAGCTCCGTAGGATGTTAGGCAAAATTATGAATGACTTCTTATCACTTGGGAAAATGTTTCTTGTGCAGCACACAAACATTTTTACAGATGAGATCTTTCACTCCGTTGTATCTTATTTATTTTTCTTTATAAAATTTACTGAAGTAAAAAGGGCACAAGACTAAAAAGAAACAGTTCTTCATCTGGAACAGACCAAATATGGTGAAGAGCACTAAAATTATGTAATCAATGGTACTAACCATAAAACCTTTTTCTAGGTTCCAAGAAAAATAAGTCTCAGGCTTTTAAAGATAGCATTTATTGAGGACTCACTTTATTTTAGACAATTTATATAAATTAACGTGTTTGTGAGAAATGCATTGCCTCACAGATGCAAAACTCAGGTCAAGAAGGTTAACGATATGTTCATAATTTATGGCCAAGTTGGGATTCAAATGCATGTCAACCCCACACTGTAGCCTATTTCATTTTGACAGTGCTCCTCTATCCCGTAGAATTTTTGTGTTTCAGATAATGCCTTTGGGTACGAAAAGAGGCATATTTTGCTGAGACTGAAATTGGAGTTTTCCTTTCTATAATCATATGTGGGCAGGTGCAGCACAAAGTAGAAGATTAAGCATTTCTGAAAACAATAGTCAAACATTCTCCAAATTCTGAACCCAGATCTAGCTTATATTTGAGACATACAGGTTCTTTTTTTTTTTTAATGGTACATATAAACCTTAGAAATAGCATTTCCTTAAACATAAGCATAAAAGAATGCATCACACATTTCAAACACATGTCAGTAGCAAGAACTCAAAAAAGAGGACTGATGACTCATTCCAAGTGCCCAAGAATGTTTGTGATGTCATGTTGTTGTTGTTGTTATGTGCCGTCGAGTCAGCCCCGACTCATAGCGACCCCTCCTTGGGTTTCCGAGGCAGTGTCACTACGGAAGTAGGATTGCCCAACCTTCCTTCCGATTGTGATGTTATAGTAGCTCAAATATTATGCTAAATGATTTCCTTAGAAAGGTAATTTTTATTTTGGTTGGCTTCACACACTGTAACATGAAAATATTGGACATAAAACATGTTGGAATATCTTGCTGTTTATATGCTCTGTTCTGTTGGATTTTTACAAAATATAAACCAAAATATAAACTTATTTACAAAATATAAATCTGTTTGTGATGTTATAGTAGTTCAAACATTATGCTAAATGATTCCCTTAGAAAGGTGATTTTTATTTTGGTTGACTTCACACACTGTAAATTTGAGAATATTGGACACACAACATATTGAAATAGCTTGCTGTTTATATGCTCTGTTCTGATGGATTTTTACAAAATATAAACCTATTTAGTCTGCCACTAACAGCTTGTAAATTCCACATTAAAATCAAAGTGATTTTTTGTGGTATACTTTGAATAAGTTAACTATCTGGCTAATATTGAAACTAATTTTTCAGAAATTACAAAATATGTCTTCCAAAATACCTATGAAGAAAATAAATAAGGATTAATTTTTTTCCTTACCTTTTTGGATGAAATTTTCATGGTTGTTATGGGAGCATAATTCTGAAAGTTTAAAAAAAATCATGTTAATTACTCCAATGATCATTAAAAGGATTTCACAACTCAGCAAAAGTTTTTACTCTTTGTTAATATTCTGGGAGCTATAACTTCCCTCTACACACACACACACACACACACACACACTTTGAAAGTTAAGTGATGCCTGTCTATTCAATGCATTTTCCTCTTTTGAGACTAAAGATGGGTTTGTTACATATGTACATAACTAAAATCAACAAAATATTAATTATAGTACATCCACCAATGTAGGAGGTACAGTAGTTAAACACTAGACTGCTAACTGAAAGGTGCAAACCCACCAGCTGCTCCATGGGAGAAAGATGTGGCAGCCTGCTTCCATAAAGCTTTACAGTCTTGGAAACCCTATGGGGCAGTTCTACTCTGTCCTATAGAGTCTCTATGAGTAGGAATTGACTTGACAGCAACAGGTTAAGGGCATTACCAAAGCACAGGAGAAAATGAAAACTTTGAGAAGAAAAATTATGAGGAACATAAATAAATAGACACATTTAGGAAAATGTGTCTATTTGTATTTCTAAAGACAAGGGTCTGCAACTTAACTACAATGGTACATAGTATGCTAAGACTCACAAGAAGACATAAAATCTTTGTTCAGCATATTAGTTATGCACTAAATAAGACCATTTCTTTCCCCATAATGCTGTTGTCATCTGTGCCAAGAAGGTACATTCAATGTTCCAATCTGGATTGCTAGGAAAGCATCATTGATATATACTTCCCAAAACATCATTTTGGGTGAAGATTAATAGGTTGATAACACTTTTATATTTTTATTGCTCTAGATCTTTAACAGCCTAAGATTTCTGGACAGAGAAATAAAGAGCTGTTGTCCCATTACTTGGAGTATTGTCTAGGCTGGTTGCCTAATGCTATTTCATATATATGTATCAGCCTAGCTATTTCATAAAGGATACTGTCTTCTTCTTTAACCTAGTTGGATAATCATTCACTTGGATCTATAGGATCAATAGCAAGTGAACTTTAATGTCTCCATGAAATTACTTCTTTCTGCTCCATCTTCTTCCCTTCTCTTCAATTACTCCATGTCCACACATGAATGCACTAGTCCAACTAACCCTGTCTTTACCTCTTATTTTGATATTGGCCTTGATCATCTAGTTGCTTATAAGTTGTTGTAGTGATTTGTTGTGACCAAGGTCAGGGCAACCTTAGATGAAGAACAAGGAAACAATAACAAGAGAAGTGGAGAACAGATCATCAAAAAAAGTACACCTTGAAATATTGACTTTAATCAATAACTCAGGATTGGATTTGGACAGTGGAGTTGGGCAGGCTGTGGATTGTCACCTGATTGTATTCCTCCACCAGCCAAGAACTTTGAATAAGAGACTATTTTTCACTTGCCAAATGTTGTTTTGGAAAAACATTAGCCTGAACCATAAGCATTAATTCTCTTTGCTGGTGGCAAAGAAATGCTAGAAAATGTCCTCTTTTCATAAATGAGAATTACTGAAAGAATCTAAGAATTTTCTCAAATAGCAATACTTTCTGAAAGTCACTTAATTGTTAGCTTTACCTCTTAAATGTTATTTAAATAAATCAAGTGAGAAAGCTCTGCAAATCAATTTTACTCAACATTATTTTTCACTCTGGTGTTTCATATACTTATAATGATTTTAAAAGAGAAAGTATGAATAGCTCTAACGTTCAATTGCAATAATTTTTGACAGTCGCTTAAATACACATCAAAAAATGTGTTACAATTTATATCCACCTAGACAACCACTAATAGTTAAGCTTGGGGAAACTGTACTGATTTTAGAAAATATTATGAACAGAGGTTTAAAAGAAGATATTGTGGTTCTTCGCTCTATAAAAATGAAGTGCCTGATGTTTAAAAGTTATGTTGATTTTCCTGTGGTACATCAGTGTGACACTTAGCTAAGGAACTGCTTCAATTTAAATGTGTTATTTCCTCACATGCCCATCACTGTGTATCATACACACCCAATTATTTTTACCTCACCTCAGAAAATGTGACACAAACACTGTGCTGAAGACAGTAACTGTATTCGGTGTGTCTCTTGACTTAGCCACATCAATCACTGGTACACGCATCAGTAAGAAAGCCGAAACATTTTTTAGTCTCACTGGGGCTGATGTCCCCCACATGCATTTACACTGTCTCTATTTTTCCACTGAGAGTTTATTCTTTGTGATGATAATGCTGGCACAAGTCATACAACAGACCTTAAACAGTTAGCACATGACCAGAGTAGCTCACATTTCTTTAAAACCTTTCCATAACATATATGTTTGGGTTTATGTCAAACTCACTTAATTAACAATACTTCCTGATTATCAAAAAAAAAAAAAAAAAAAGATATTTCAGCATTAAAAATGAAGTGTGCCAAATATGACGTTTTTTCTATCTTGAGAAAATGCCAGAATGGAACATTTTATATTATTTTTTGCAAGCCAAATTGCCCCCACCAAATTGAATATGAAAATATATCTTACATATAATGAGATTTTGGTTCATCTAGTGAAGCAATTGATTTCTCCACAAAACAAGGTGTGGAAAAACTCTCGAACAGGCTTTAGTGGGCATGATTTTAACACTAATCACAAAAAGACCATATGCCAAAGAGAGGCTAGCATCAAGAATTATGAATTTTCAATAGCATATCGGGATATCTGCCAAGGTTCCTCAGGTTTTCTACTTGATTTGATTCCTTTTTATATTTATTCACATTTACCACTTATTAGCATTATCTTGTAGCATTCCATCTTAGTTCCTTTTATGACAATAAATTCCATATTTTTGGGGACCAAAGGACTGTCCATTAAAGAGTCAACTCAATCTGAGTCCACTCAACTAAGAAAAGTTACTTACTGGACTAGCAATAGACTATTCCCTCAGGTAATGCTACATTCATGCAGTCATACTGGCTCTGATCTTTTATCCTCTTTGGACCATTGTTTCTTAATTGGTTTAGTTGAAAAGAGTGGCTTGCAGCAAGAATGCTTCTCAGCCAAAATTTCTTGGCAATCCAAGTAGCTCTTGTGGCTGTACTTTACCCCTCTTTCCAAGTGTAGATAAAAGGGAGTGACTGACCTGTAGTGACCAGCACGGTAAGGAGAGAAGAATGTGACACAATACCACAGATGCCCCCTTCCACTCATGGACGCATGAAGAACAAAGACTTTGCTATGGCCAGGGGATATTGCGCAGGACTGATCTTCCCTATGTGTGCCTTTTTCTTGTGTTTTGTTTTTGTTTTTCTTTTTTCAACTCAAATTCCAGTGTAAAGAGATTAATACAGTGAATCTGAAGTTCAGATGGAACATGCAGTTCTGAGTGCTAAAGAGACATTTGTCTTATTTAAATAACTGCAGTGACAGTGGAATTGATAGCAATAAAAGAAGATAAAGCAAAACAGTGTTTCTTGAAAACCATGGCTCAAAAAATATGAGGAAGCTTATCTAACAATCAATTATGTGAAAGCACTTGGGTTTCAGTGGCTTGTGAGGCAAATGATAAAAGCCCTTTTGTGGCAACATCTTCCAGACCCTGACCGCCAGAATTCATTTTTTAAAATAATCATGAGCAAAATTCTTCAAGCTAAAGCAACAATTCTTCAAGTTGTGATGATGGCTGAAAAAACGAATCCTTTTATGCTAAGATCATTTAAAATATATTTTTTAAAAAATTAAAAATATTTGTTCTATATTTCTTATTTTATCTGGTATTTCCTACCTGTAATAATGTATAAAGTTCTTTATTTGATCTTTTGTCAAATATTTGTCCTCTCCAGTGGCTGTAGGTGAAAGAAAATAATAAAAGAGATGTTCAAACCTTAAAAACTTCCAGTTCCTCCAGAATGAGTTCTCCACCCGCAGAGCTGTTGGTGGGGAGCACAACCACCTTCTGCACAGTGCCCCGATCTAAAGCAAAGAGAGAGCCAGGAGGGTGTTGCAACATGTTGTTTAAATCAAAGACATTAAGACACAAGACTATACACTTAGAAATTAAGAATAGTATTTATGTATTTACTTAGTCATCACAAAGTTATTATGCATTTTGAACTATTACCATTTACAAGAGGCTGAATTTATTCCAAATTTCATACACTTAAATTGAGATTACATACAATTCAAAAGGAACTGAAATGAACAGCTTGTGTTTGGCACATATTTAGTGTAGGAATAACTATGAGGGAAGAAAAGAATGTCCAAAAGTCTTATGAGGTCAAAAGTTCGGAAGCTTAGTAAGACATTTCTGGAACAAGTGAGCATTCTTGAACTGTAACAAATGACTTTACACACTATAGTTTGAATCTTAAGAATATTACTTCCATAGACATCATTATAAAGTGACACCCTTATACTTTTAACATTAACACATAATGATTTACTATTGAAAAAATGGTTACATTCTATAGTTATATTCTAGGTCACTTGTTGTTGTTATATGCCGTCAAGTCAGACCTGACTCATAGCGATCCCTCCTTGGGTTTCCGAGGCCATAGCACTACAGAAGTAGATTGCCCAACCTTCCTTCCGAGGACTGACTGGTGGGTTTGAACTGCCAGCCTTCCGGTTAGCAGTCAAATGCCTTAGGCACCATGCTACTTGGTATTTGATCTGTAGCTGTAGAGAGTTTAGACACTGGAAAACTCTTGCTCACAATTGACAATTGTATTTAAAAGCAAACGTAACTTTGATTTTATTTTAGATGTGACATTTACTAATGGAATAATTCTACTGCTTCTGTTATTTTCTTTACCATTTGGCAATATATTATCCTAGATATTCTTAAAGCATACGAGGAATTCTGAGATTATATGAGCCAAATAAACTGAAACAAATAAAATATTCACTTATATTCCTCAGTTAGAGAGTGCCCAAAATAGAGATGGTCAAATTAGCTAGCTACTTCTGTAGAGATACTGCCTTGGAAACCCAAGGAGGGGTCGCTATGAGTCAAATCGACTAGATGACAGTGGGTTTGTTTTGTTTTGTTGTTTGGTTGTTTACAGCCATAGTCTCAAATAAAAGCAGAATACAAGGGATCTTGATTGCAAAATATCCCAAATATAAAACTCTGAACACTGAAAATGGTACAGTCAGGAATTCTGGTGACGTAGTGCCTAAGAGAAAATGCTAAAGTAGATACTCTCAAAAACTTTAAGTCCACTTCTGATAATTAGTCAAGTTCACTAAAACAATGGTTTCTATAAAACTGAAAAATTATAATTCTTTATATTAAAGAAACTCTACTTATCCAATGTAAATATCTCATTTACATTATTTAAACTCTCCAATTTTATTGTTAAAGATTACTCTTTCACAAGTCAGCAATGGCTAGAAAATTCTCCTTTAACTCAATATAAATAGAGCTATCTTTTTGTTTCTTTTATTCATTAGTTTGTATTCTAGAGCTATCAGAAAGAAATTCAATCTTTTCTCCACATCCCTCTAATTCTACGGAGACGTCTTTTATACCCCCTACATTATCTTTCTTTAGGCTAAGCTTGTGCATACCCTTCATGCATACAGTGTACAAATTCCAACCAAATTATTTTGCCTGCCTTTTTCTGGACACCTCTCAGTTTTGCATGTTCTTATTTGGTGCTCAGAGTCACATGTCGTTATGCAATTGTTCTACCTCAATGCTGTGCTTCATTGATACTGTACTCTTCAAAGGCAAAAGAACAGTTTCAATAGTTGATTAACAACTTAGTTGGTCAGTCAGGATCTTTAGTGTTTGGGTCCTCAGAAACAAACATCTCAACCCTACTGCCCACCATTTATAAGGTTCCTCTACAGGTGTCTTTACATGTCTGGTCTTGTTACAAAGTGCCTAACTCTTCTCCACAATCTCCAATTGAAATTCCTTAGAGACAGATTTAATTTGGTCCAATTTGCACACATCTACCTCACATTATTAGACCACTACTTTGGCTGATAGATCATGTCTCAAAAGTTTAAATATCATTTCAAACAATGTGATTCATAGGCAGAGTGATACTTAGGGAACCAGCAACAGCTGCTTCTTCAGCTGGGAGATGTTGATGAGGTAGTTTCTCCCAATACATACATGGTAGATGCCTATAGCCTTCTTTTCTGGAACATACTTGCAAATATTTCATTTTGCTATCCAGAAAAATCTTTTGAGATATCCTTGGGCTGTATATCATTCACTACTAAATAAATAAATAAACTTGGGTTGTCTTCTATCACAATATTCATTAATTGATTCAACAAGAAATTACTGAGTACCTTCAATGATACAGGCACCATGTCCCAGTATTGATTCAAAGATATATAGGCATAATACCCAAGAGTTCAGTTTAGAATTTATAGTTTGTGAATAGTATGCATGTTCCCCTTAAAATGTTAGTCAGTGAGAGATGTGCATTCCAGAATGACAGTAAAACTCCCAATTACTTATGTGCACATAAAGCTATCTCTATACCCTTCTCTTTGAAGATGATAATATATTTATCAAACGTCTTCCTTCTGGCCACGGTAAGAATGATATTCCTTGAATGAATTCAGAACTATAAATCCTATTTATTGTTCTGCGTTACTGGGATATCGATGTTATAACTTTGGGGAAACAACATACATAATATATAGTTAGAGTGAAACAGTCTCTTCCTTTCTTCCCCTTAAGTATCAGTTTGTTGTGTGTAAAATATAAATAATAATCATACCCTTTGTAATGACTATATGTTCTTTTTTCCTCTCAGAATCACATCCATATGTTTTGGTGACAACACCCTCACACACCTTTTGGAAACAATGTCTCTCTTATTCTCAGTCTACTTGGTTAAGTAATGGCTTACTCCTCTCGAGATCCAGTGGGAGGCATGTGACTTAGGCCGATCCAACATAAGCACTGCACCCTCCTGCCACTGTGATGCATGCACACATGGATATGGATAAAAGTCAGCCACTCACTTGGTTAAATGTGTGGGAGTCTCTTTATAAGTGGGTGTTATAAGAAGTGTCAAAGATTTGAAGATCTGGAGGTGCTAGAGCTATCTTTGCTACCACATGCAGAGACTCCATTGGAAAATAAACTTATTACAGAGAAAAGCAGAACTTAAATATGGTAAAAATAATTATGATAACATCATTTTAGCAGAAATTCAGCAATGTTCAAGATTGGCAGCTTCCTCCCAGATGTCCCAATTGAAGAGAGAGAGGAAAAAATAAATAAGTAACTAGTAGGAGCTCTGGTGGCATAGTGCTCAAGGCATTTGACTACTAACCAGAAGGCTGGCAGTACAAACCCACCAGCCACTCCTCAGAGGAAGGTTGGCCAATCTAGTTCTGTAGTGATACTGCCTCAGAAACCCAAGGAAGAATCGCTATGAGTGGGACCCAACTTGATGGAAGTGAGTTTGTTTCTTTCTTTCTTTCTTTTTTTTTTTTGGTTAGTCTGAGTAAGGTATATGGTTACTTTTAGTAAAAATTAAATGAATAATAGATGGAAAGAGCTTAGCATAGTGTTTGGCACACAGTAACCTCTCAGTTTACTATGGTAAACTGACTCAGAAGAAGGAAGGGGCCATCAACTTCTCAACTCAAAGAATTGGCCAGTGAAAACCCTATAAATAGCAGTGAAACACTGTCTGATACATTCCTGGAAAACTTTAGGAATAGCCATGAAACTGTCTGATACAGTGCCGGAAGATGAGCCCCTCAGGTCAGAAGCCACTCAAAATATGACTGCAGAAGTGCTGCCTCTTCCGAATAGAGCCGACCTTAATGATGTGGATGGAGTACATCTTTCAGGGCCTCCATTGGCTGATGTGGCATGACTCAAAATGAGAAGAAACAGCTACAAACATCCATTAATAATCAGAACATTGAATGCACAAAGTATGAATCTAGGAAAATTGGAAGTTGTCAAAAATGAAATGGAATGCATAAAGATTGATATCCTAGGCATTAGTGAGCTGAAATGGACTGTTTCTTGCCATTCTGAATCAGACAACCATGTGCTCTACTATACCAGGAATGACAAATTGAAAAGGAATGGGTGGCACTCATTGTCAAAATAATGTTTCAAGATCTATCCTGAAGAACAATGCTGTGAATGATAGGATAATATCTATATGCTTATAAGGAAGACCGGGAGCTCTGGTGGCATAGTGCCTACGGCATGTGACTGCTAATCAGAAGGCTGGCAGTTCAAACCCACCAGCCACTCCTCAGAAGGAAGGTTGGCCAATCTACTTCTGTAGTGATACTGCTTCGGAAACCCAAGGAGAGGTCACTATGAGTCAGATCCGACTTGAGGGCAGTGAGTTTGGTTCAGTATAAGGAAGGCCGGTTAGTGCTACTGTTATTTAAATTTCCACAGCAACCACCAAAGCCAAAGATGAGGAAATTGAAGATTTTTACCAACTTCTACAGTCTGAAATTCACTGAACTTGCAATCAAGATATGTTGATTATCACTAGTGATTAGAATGCAAATGATGGGAACAAAGAAGAGTCACTGGTAGTTGGGAAATATGGCTTTGGTGATAGAAATAATGCTGGATATTGCATAATAGAATTTTGGAAGACCAATGACTTATTCCTTGCAAATACCTTTTTTCAACAACATAAACAGTGGCTATACACATAGATTTCACCAAAAGGAGTACACAGGAATCAGATTGACTACATCTCTGGAAAGAAGCATTGGAGAAGCTCAGTATCTACAGCCAAAACAAAGCCAGGAACTGACTGTGGAACAGACCATCAACTGCTCATATGCAAGTTCAAATTGAAGCTGAAGACAATTAAAACAAGTCCACAAGAGCCAGAATATGACCTTAATTACACCCCTCCTGCATATAGAGGCCATTTAAAGAATAGATTTGATGCATTGACACCAGAGACCGAAAACCAGAAGAATTGTGGGATGAGATCAAGAACATCACCCATGAAGAAAGCAAAAGGTCATTAAAAAAGCAAGAAAGGAAGAAAAGACCAAAATGGATGTCAGAAGAGACTGTGAAACTTGCCCTTTAATGGAGAGTAGCTAAAGCAAATGGAAGAAATGACAAGATAAGAGAGCTGAACAAAAGATTTCAAAGAGTACCTTGAGAAGGCAAAGTCAATAATTATAATGAAATATGCAAAGATCTGGAGTTAGGGAAGAATACAATTGGTATTTCTCAAGCTAAAAGAACTAAGGAAAAAATTCAAGCCTTGAGTTGCAATACTGAAAGACTCTATGGGCAAAATATTCAATGATGTGGGAAACATCAAAAGAAGATGGAAGGAATATACAGTCATTATACCAAAAAGAATTGGCTGATGTTCACCACTTCAGGAGATGGTATATGATCAAAAACCAATGGTATTGAGGGAAGAAGTCAAAGCTGCACAGAAGGAATTGGCACAAAACAAGGCTCCAGGAATTGACAGAATATTCATTGAGATGTTTCAACAAATGGGTCCTGCACTGGAGGTACTCACTCATCTATGCCAAGAAATTTGGAAGACAACTACCTGGCCAAGTGACTGGAAGAGATCCATTCCAAAGAAAGGTGATCATACAGAATGAGGAAATTATTGAGCAATATCATTAATATCACATGCAAGTAAAATCTTGCTGAAGATAATTTTAAAATGGTTGCAGTAGTATATTGACAGAGAACTTCCAGAAATGTAAGCTGGATTCAGAAGAGGATGTGGAATGAGAGATATCATTGCTGATATCAGATGGATCTTGGGTGATAGAAAAGAATACCAGAAAGATGTTTACTTGTGTTTTATTGACTCTGCAAAAGCATTCAATTTTGAGGATCATAACAAATTATGAATAACATTGAGAAGAATGTGAATTCCAGAACACTTAATTGTGCTCATGAGGAACCTGTACATAGACCAGGAGGCAGTCATTCAAATAGAACAAGGAGTGTGGTTTAAAGTCAAGAAGGGAGTGTATCAGGGTTGTATCCTTTCACCATACCTATTCAATGTGTATGCTGAGCAAATAATCTGAGAAGCTGGCCTATAAGAAGAATATGGCATCAGGATTGAAGGAAGATTCATTATGAACCTGTGATATGCAAATGACACAACTTTGCTTGCTGATAGTGAAGATAACCTGAAGCACTTACTGATGAATATTAAAGACTACAGTCTGCTGTATGAATTACACCTCAATATAAAATGAAAGCCTCACAACTGGACCAGTAAGCAGCATCATGATAAATGGAGGAAAGACTGAAATCATCAAAAATTTCATATTACTTGGTTCCACAATTAACACTATTGGAAATAGCAATCAAGAAATCAGACAATGTATTTCACTGGGCAAATCTGCTACAAAAGAACTCTTTAAAGTGCTGAAGAGCAAGGTGTCTCTTTGAAGACTGTTATTGTTGTTGTTATTATGTGCCCTTGAGTTAGACCTGACTCATAGTGACCCTTCCTTGGGTTTCCAAGGCGGTATCACTACAGAAGCAAATCCCCCAACCTTCCTTCCGCAGTCAAATGCCTTAGGCAATACGCTATCAGAGCTCCTCTACACTACTAGAGCTTTGAAGACTCTAGGTGTGCCTAACCCGAGCCATGTTATTATCAGTTGCCTCATATGCATGTGAAAGCTGGACAAATGAATAAGGAAGGCCAAAGAAGAGTTGATGCTTTTGAGTTGTGGTGTTGGCAAAGAAGAATACTGAAAGTACCATGGACTGCCAGAAGAACAAACAAATCTGTCCTGGAAGAAGTGTGGCTGGGATGCTGTTTGGAACTGAGAATGGCCAGACTTCATCTGATCGACTTTGCTCCTGTTATCAAGAGACCATTCCCTGGAGAAGGATATCATGTTTGGTAAAGTGGAGGGTCAGTGAAAAAGGGGAAGGCCCTCAATGGGATGGATGTGACTGCAATGATGGGCTTAGGTATAGCAATGATTGAGGCTGGCACAGGACTGGGCAGTGTTTCGTTTTGTTGTACACAAGGTTGCTATGAGTCGGAGCCAACTCGATGGCACCTAACAACAACATTTTCAAACAAATTGCGTTACCTTGCATAATTCTAGTATACATTCTCTATAAATAGTCTACATAAGTTTGTACTTATCCTGTATAAAATACAACTTTCCCAAATGCAAAATTGGGGATCATTCCTTTCTCTTTATCACTTTGGAGAAGAATTTCTCATCTGAAATGAATGCATTTTATAATCATTAATTAGCCTATTTACTGTGCAGTTTTATTTTAGAGCAGGCTGTTCTGCATTAGTTTTTAAAGTTTAAAAACACCTGAAGCTGGACTGGGAGAAACATCTGTCCACATTTCTGGGTGCTCTGGTTAAGGCAAGAACATTCCCCTTTGCATTTCATCTCAATCCACCATTTACTCCTTATATTACCCTCTTCATACTTTCTCCTGCTCACACCTCATTCTCTCCCACCTGAGGTGGTTTTCTCTGCTCAAACTTTTCTGGTCTGTAAGAAGATAGGAGAATAAGGGGAATAGCATATTACAACAAGGACCCTCACACATAAATGAGCCACATATAATGATTTTGACCCCTGTTTTTTTCCTGTTTGCTACTTTCTTCTCTCAAGTCTATCATGATATTACACCTTCTTATTCTCCTGTTATTTTCATGATCACTTGTTCTCCATCTTCTTGGTAACCACTTTTTATTTTCCTACCACTTAAATGAGGTCCAGGGAGTGCAATTCTTATCTGCATAGTCTTCTCGCATGACTTCATTCATTCTCCTGGATTCAGCTACACCTACATTGCTAAGGACTCCCAGATCTACATCTCTAGCAATGCTCTCTCCTCTGAAGCACATCTACGATAATATTCTCTTTGACTCATTCATCTGGATGGTCCAGCAAATCTTTAGCTCAGTGTGAGACAAATTTAAGCTTAAATTTAATTTTTGTTCTTAATAGCATCACAACCCTAAGCAAGTAATTTTACCAAACTTCTCAAAGCTTCAGGTGCCACAATAAAATGGAGCTAATGATTCTACCTAATTCTGTTGGTGTGAAACTTTAATGAGATAATATATTTTAAGTAATTAATTCAGTTCCCAATACATAATGGCCTATAGGACACGATAGGTGTGATATTCCTAAAGGAATTCATTACTTCCCTAATCTGTTTACCAATTTTCTATTTCCTATACTCTTATTTTCCAAGTCATAAATCTACAATACACTCTAGACACTTTTTTCACCCTGATAATTCTCCCAAATCAATATGTTGTCACTAGGTCCTTTCATTCTAAATATCTCTTGAATCTACTTATCCTTCTCAACCTCCAATTCAGACTTTCATTATTTCTTGCCTTTATCATGCAAAAAGTCTCTGAACTGGCCTTCTTTTCTCTGTTTTAATTGTATCCTCCACATCACTGTCAAGGTGACCTGTCTCAAATACCTACAGGGCAGTGTGTCAAGCACATACTAAAATGACCCTCAGTGAATTACATTCTTGTATATTGCCTCCACTTCAATACAGAGAAGGACCTCTGGTGCTGCTGCAGTTAAGGCTGCTAACCAAAAGGCTACAGGAGAAGGATGAGGTAGTCTGCTTCTGTAAAGACTTACAATCTTAGAAACCTAATGGGGGTCACTATGAGTCCGAATCCACTCAAGGCAGTGAGTGGGTGGTTTGATACAGGGCACTTGCTTCTAAGTAATATTCTATTATGGGTTGTCAATCCTATGATTGCATTAAAGTATTTTAAGACTCAGTCTTCTTGTTGTTGCTGTTGTTATGTGCCATCGAGTTGGACCCGACTCATAGCGACCCCTCCTTGGGTTTCCGAGGCAGTATCGCTATGGAATTAGATCGCCCCATCTTCCTTCTGAGGAGTGGCTGATGGGTTTGAATCGCCAGCCTTCTGGTTAGTAGTCAAGTGCCTTAGGCACTGAGCTACCAGAGCTCCTAAGTCTTAGCATACTGAAAAACAGAGACCAGCTCTGATAGCCTCAAGAAAACAAATTGCTATTTGAACTGCCAGTGAAGACAGCCATGTGGCAGGGAATTGAAGGTAGCCTCTAGGAGATGAGAATCTTAGTCCTACAACAGCAAGGATCTGAATTGCCATCAGCCATGTGAGCAGGAGATCCTGAGCTCCAGAGAAGAACCCAGGCTCTCCCACACTGTGATTGCATCTTGTGAGACCCTGAGCACAGAACCTAACTAAGCTGTCATACACAGAAATTGTGAGATCTCAAACATGTACAGTGTTAAGCCATGCATTTTTGTTTTTGGTAATTTAATATGCACCAATAGGCTCTTATCTAAAATACAATGCAAGTAGTCAATCCTTCTCTGGACTCTACACATCCCTATATTTTATAACTAAACACACAGCTTTCTAGAAAGGGTTTATAATGTTCTTCCCTGAGATATCTTTTTAGCAAACTCTCTTATCTCCTTCAAGTCTTTGATCAACTCTAACTTTCTCAATGAACTTAACTCTTGCCACTAAAACTCTCTAAACCTCCTATCTCTGCCTCACTTTTTCTTTTTTCAATAGCACATATCATTTAAAACAGTATATAATTTACTTACTTATTATGCTCATTATCTCTTCCAGAAGTGAAATGTAAGACCCATAAAGGGAGAAATTTTAGTCTCTGTTTCACTGATATATACTAGGAGCTCTGGTAGCATAATGCCTAAGGCACTTGACTGCTAACCAGAAGGCTGGCCGTTCAAACCCACTAGCCACTCCTTGAAAGGAAGATGGGGCAATCTACTTCCTTAGTGATACTGCCTCGGAAACCCAAGGAGGGGTCGCTATGAGTCGGGTCTGACTCAACAGCACATAACAACAATAACAACAAGCACATCCAAGAGTGCCTGGCACATAATAGTTGCTCAGTATTATTATACTTCACTGACTTGCCTCCTCTATTGGGTCATGAAGTCCTTGAAGGAAAGTGCTGTTTTAAATTGTGTGTGTTATAAATTGTCATGCATTAGGCTCAATGAATAAGGAAGAACAAAGAAGAGTTGATGCTTTTGAGTTGTAGTGTTGGCGAAGAGTACTGAAAGCACCATGGGCTGCCCGAAGAACTAACAAATCTGTCATGGAAGAAGTGCAGCTGGAATACTCCTTGAAAGGGAGAATGGCCAGACTTCATCTCACGTACTTTGGTCATATTGTCAGAAGGGACTATTTCCTGGAGAGGATATCATGTTTGGAAAGTGCAGGGTCAATGAGAAAGGGGAAAGCTCTCGATAAGATGGTTTGACACAATGGCTACAAGGACAGGCTTAGGTATGGCAAGGACTATGAGGCTGACACAGGACTGGGCAGTGTTTCATCCTGTTGTATATAGATTTGCTATGAGTCAGAGTCAACTTGATGGCAACTAGTAACAACAACAACAATAGGCTCAATAAAGCTTTCCAAGGAAGGAAATAATGACATATTTGTGATGTATCATTAGGCTTTTCCATATTTGAGAAAGAACTATAGAACATAAACATATTATCTTTTTGGCATTGATTGGTAAGGGCTTTGCCATAGTTTTAAAACATCAGAATTAGAGACTTCCGGTAAGATGGTGGAACAGGCAGACAAACTACACAGACCCTCTTCAACAAAGAAAAAAGAAACCAATTAACAGAGATACAGAAGATAATCCTGGAGCCCTGAGCTTTGGAAAGAAGTATAAAGAAGTGGATTAGGCACTAACTAGTGGAAAAACCTGAATGAAAACAAGGAGTACAGAAATGGTTGAAGCAGCAGACTCTCAGCTACTCTGATGAGACCAACAGCCTGAATATTTCCAAGTGGTGTTAGGACCTGAGAACTGACCTAAAGATCAGCCCTGGTCACCAAGGGCTGCAGAGATGTCTGCGCTGGTGGCCTATGACTAGGAAGGGAAACAGCAAGGAGAGAGACAACCTGAGCTGTGGACTTTCCACTGAGAGTGAAGCCATTTTGATTGTCAACAAGCAGTGGCCATTTTGGATATTTAAAGTGACAGCATTCTCATTCAGATTCCAGGGACCTAAGAATAGGCTCCATTTTCCAAAGACAGCAGGGACATATGAGAGGCTGACAATGGGAAAGGAGACAGGTGGTAAATGTATAAGTGCTGCCAACTAGTAAACAGATGAGCACAACACAGTACCCTGCTTATGTAGATAACATCCAAAGAAAATAAAAATCGTGGGCAAGTCACTCCAACATATAATCACCAATTAAATATATGCACAAAAATGTCACAACACCTCGAAGACAACAGAGCATCACAGTCCACACAAAGAAGCAAGATAAAGCAAGAGAACAAGGGACCAGGATACAGACCCGAAACACATCCCAGAGGAAGATGCAGCACTGGAACTCCCTGATAAGGAATTCAAAAGAGTTATGTTCAGGTACCTTCAACAGATTGAGAGACAGATCAAGGAAAACACTGACAAAAGTGAGTAAAACACAGAGAAAACCCTACAACAATTTTGACAGACAATACAAGAACAAAATGACAAAATAAATGGAAAATTAAAAATGATACAAAATCTACAGATAGAAATCCAGAAGATTAATATTAAATTTTCAGAAATAGATAATACATTGAATGGGCAAAGGAGTAGAATTGAATAATGGAAGACAGAATTAGTGAGACTGAAGACATATACCTCAATATTTCTTTGGAAAAGGATCAATCAGAAAAAAAAGATCAAAACAAAATTAAGAAACCCTAAGGTTCATGTGGGATACCATCAAAAGGAATTACTTACATGTAATTGGAATTCCAGAACAAGAAGAGACAAATAAAAAAATAAAACCACAGAGAAAATTGCTGAAGATTTGTTGGAAGAGAATTTTCCTGGTATGATGAAAGATGAGAATATATTCATTTAAGAAGTCCAATGAACCCCAAACAGGATAGACCCCAAAAGAAAATCACCAAGACATATCATCATCAAACTCACCACAACCAAAGACAAGGAAATAATCCTGAAAGCAGTGTGGGAAAAACTAAAAGTTACCAACAAGCAGCAACCAGTAAGATTAATCTTGGATTTCTTGGGAGAAACCAATCAGGAGAAAAGGCAATGGGATGGTATATATAAAACCCTGAAAGAGAAACATTTCCAATCAAGAATTATATACCCAGCAAAACTATTCCTCAAATGATGATGAAATTAGGACATTTCCAGATATGCAGAAATTAAGAGAATTTGTTAAAACCAAACCAACTTTACAAGAGATGCTAAAGGGAGTCCTTTGGACAGGGAACCAACAACAGCAAACAATAACTGACTATTCACATACATGATGACATAATCCAGAAAGCAACCTAGTTATGGAAGTGTCCAAAGTATAAAAGCCTATCAGGTTGTAAATAGGGAACCAGAGATATCAATTGACAAATTAGGACAACTACAAACCAAAAAGAGGGAAGAAATGGTATACTCACAAAACTTCTAAATGGTAGGGAAGTCAAGACAACTGCAAGATATATACCATCTTATTCTAAACTTGGGAATAAAATTATAAATCACAGGGTAACCTCAAAGAAAAACAATAAACCTTCACATCAAAATAACAAGGAGGACCAGCACAGATATTTAGCAAATACTAAAACAATAGCAAAGAAAGAAATGATGATGTGATTCATAAACAAAATGAGCTCAGCACAGAAAATTTTATGGAACAAAGAAATCAGGAAGACCACAAAAAAAACACATAACAAAATGACAGCAACAGATTCATACTTGTTGATTATTGCATATCTGAAAAGGGACTTATCTCTAAAATTTGTAGAAAACTCCAGCACCTCAACAGCAAAAAGATTAACAATCCAACTGAAAAATGGGCAGAAGACATGCATAGACACTTCACCAAAGAGGATATTCAGGTGGCCAACAAATACATGAAGCAATGTTCATGATCATTAGCCGTTAGAGAGATGCAAATCAAAACAACAATGAGATATCATCTCACCCCAGCACCAATGGCAAAGTTCAACAAGATAGAAAATAACAAAGGCCAATGAGGATATGGAGAGATTGGACTCTCATACACTGCTGGTGGGACTGTAAAATGATACAAGCACTGTGGAAAACAGTATAGTGATTCCTTAGAAAGCTAGAATTAGAAATCCCATTGGACCCAGCAATTTCATTACTAGGTATATATCCTAAAGAAGTGAGAGCCAGAACAAGAACAGATACATGCATACCCATGTTCATCCACAGCACTATTTACAATAGCAAACAATGGAAACAACCTAGGTGCCCATCAACAGAAGAATGGATAACCAAACTATGGTACATACACACAATGGAATACGATGCAACACTAAAGAATAATGTAGAAATTGCAAAACACCACATAACATGGATGAACTTGGAGGACATTATGCTGAGTGAAATACGTCAAAGACAGAAGGATAAATATAGCATTAGTTCATTATTGTATAAGTCAATGAAATGTTTATATATGGAAGGAAACTTTCTTTGTTGGTTATCAAGGGTGGGAAGGGAGGGAAGGGAACACTGCAAAAAAAAAAAAAAAGCATTGACCCATGTCAAAAAAAAAAAAAAAAAAAGATGCTACTATTGGGGTGAACTGGTTAAAGGATACATGGGATTGCTTTGTATTATTTCTTACAACTGTATGTGAATCTACATTATCTCAAAATAAAAAGATTAATTAAAATAAAAAAACAGAATTGACTATTCCCTGTTTTTAAAATTCTTAAGCATCAAAACATTTATTCTAGTCTTGCAACTCAGCTTGATTTCTGAAGTTAGTTGTATCAGATTTCTATGACTATTGTAACAAATTACCACCAATTTAGTATTTTAAACAATAATCTATTTTCTTATGGTTCTGAAAGTCAAAATCCAACATGGATTTCACTGGGCTAAAATCAAGCTGTCAGCAAGACTACATTCTTTTTTGGAGGATCTAGAGAAAATCTATTACTTTGTCTTTTCCACCTTCTTGAGACCACCTGCATCCCCAGGTCTATGACCCTCTTCCTCCATCTTGAAGGCAAGCAATGTAACATCTCTCTGAGCTTCAATTGTCACATTCCTTTCTCACTTACTGCGGCGGGAAAGATCCTCTGCTTTTAAGGACTAGATTGGGCCTACCCAGAAAATCTAGGAAAATCTTGCCATCTCAGTCTATCAACTTAATGACAGATGCAAAGAGCCTTCTGTCATGTAAGTAAACATATTCACAGGTTCCAGACATCTTGTGCATGTGTGCGGGTAAGGGAGTGTTGAGAATCATTCTCTGAAAAAAGGAATATAAGTGTACTACGAAGTAATGTAAAACATGTATAAATCTAATACCACAGACTCATCGCAGAGACACCAGTTTCAATTCTTTTTGTTCCGATTTACACTACAAGTTTCATGCCAAAATTAAACACATTTATCCATTTTTCAGAATTTGAACTCCTCCCAGTTAAATAAAAATCCTTGAAAAGGCGGATTTCCACAGAAACCACCATCACAACTGACAGTTATAGCCCTCTTTCTGGGTATCACACTGAGAAGATCTACCAGGGCTGAGCAGGAGGCTGTGGATTCTTCTCCCTCGGACAAAGGCTGCCAAGTCGGCCGTAGGAAGTCTTGGCACACAATAAGAACAAAACACAGTGTGGCTATTTTTCTCAATAGACAGACAAAAGACTTCATAAAGTAATGGATTCAGGCAAGCAAATTTTCCTACATTCATTTTTAGATAAAGGCTTGAGATTTGATTGCAGCTGTTTTCAAGTCACCTAGGAAAATACCTATGATTGAATAGTATATACACCAGTCTTACAGAGCAAACCACTTCCATCTCTCCTTCTAGTAAGAAGCATTATCTGAAATTCTCCAAATATATACCCCCACCCCACCCCCCAAAAAAAACTCCAAATTCACTGCCCTGGGGTCAATTCCAACTCATAGTGAATCTCACTGGATTTCCAAAGCTCTGTCTTTATGGAAGCAGACCGCCTCATCTTTCTTCCACTGAGCAGCTGGTAGGTTTGAACCTAGTTAGCAGTCAAATGCCTTAGGCACTATGCCAACAGAGCTCCTCACTACACTACCAGAACCCTTTAAAGTAGATCCATAGACTATGTAAAATCAGTTTTAATTAGGAGGAGCTCTGGTAGCATAGTGCCTAAGGCACTTGACTGCTAACCAGAAGGCTGGCGGTTCAAACCCACCAGCCACTCCTCGGAAGGAAGACTGGGCAATCTACTTCCATAGTGATACTACCTCGGAAACCCAAGGAGGGGTCACTATGAGTCGGAGCCGACTCAATGGCACATAACAACACACACTAACACAAAGAGATTTATGTATGCTTTGTTGAGTGCATGACAAGACATTTTAAATGTAGGTATAAGCCCCATTTTAAAACAAACAATGCTCAAAGACTTACTGATGTAAGAAGTTCTGTTTCATTTCTGTATCTTTTTTACCCCTTTCCCTAACAGATTGCTTCCTTTATTGCTGACATAATACTGTAACAAAGACACAGGCTAAATTCTAGCACAGTCCTAGCATAAAATGGCAGCCTATTCAAGGCAAAGTTTGTTCTTCAAATCTCCCCTTATAAGATGCATTTTATTCACATGGAATGTTTGGTGACAGCATGTGAATGAGTTAGAGTGAGTTGTATCACTCAAATTAGGCAAAGCCAATGTTAATTTTGAATTTAGACAGATCCTCAATATCTTCTTGACAGATATGGATGAAACATTTAATTCATAGTCAAATGAGAAAATATAAAATTTCAAAAAAGGACAAAATTATAAAGTGGTCATGATAAGTAAGGTAGTAATTGTGAAATGGTTAAATTCTCAGGGTAAAAGATCATGGGTTTATATTTTGGTTGTAGCATGTACTAAATATCTATGCAATTTTGATCTTCCCTAACCTGCATTTGAATAATATTTATTGAGAGAATACATTGAGTGATGCTCTCCTCTAGGTACTGAAGACCTAGAAGAAATCAGACAATTATCCCTGCTCACATGGAGCTTACCTTTTCATAATTCCTATTAGAACATTTGCAAGGACTGAATGAGATAACGCATATGGAATAGTTAGCACAAGGTAAACACTATAAAGAAACTTAAGTAGAATCGCTATAAAATTAAAAAAAAAAAAAAAAACCAACTCACTGCTATTGAGTCGATTTTGACTCACAGCGCCCCCCATTGGGTTTCCAAGGCTGTAAATCTTTATGGAAGTAGATTGCCTCATCTTCCTTCACCAGAGCCGCTGGTGGGTCTGAGCCAGTGACCTTCCAGAGCAGCCAAATACCATATCCACTATGCTACAGAGCTCCTTAGGAGCATTACAGTAGTAATAAAATATTATAGAAACCTGAAAAAGTATAGTTATTTGCATAATGAGTAACACACTAGATAAATAAATTGGTTTTCAAGCAAACTAGCAACATCAAAATGTATATAATCATTATGTGAGATTTTATGCTGTCTTTAAATATATGTATATCTGAAAAGCAGATCAAAGGAAAAAAACTCAGCAATTATCCATATATTTATTTTGCAATTGTTTTTTAAAGATAAAATTTAAATGAGAATATCTGTCTCTGGATTAGAAGTCACTGTATGGGCTAGCTTCTTTCTTTTTTTTTCCCTTCTCTTCACAAACCCCTCTTTGCTACTCTTCTGCATGATCAAGTAACTATCACACCATGATTTATCCTCTTTCTTCTGTCAATTCTCTCATCATTCCACTCTGTTCCATTAATATTTCCTGCTGTGACTATCCGTGTTGACTCTTTGGTAAACTCTCCAAAGTTCCCAGATTCTACTTTGGAAGGCAGTGACCCACAATATTATTAAAAATCAGTGACTTACAAAGAGATTTGTTGCTTACTGCTAAGTGAAGAGGGAAGTCTAGACGTTATCCTTATAGAGACATTCATGCATAGTCTCCAACTAACAGTAGCCTTTTCTGAACTCAAATGCACTGCTTCAGCTATCAAATTTTATATGGAGTATTTTAGGATGTTCTTTAAAATCAAAATGCCTGGCTCTGTAGTTCATTAAGAGTGTGTCATTCCAAGAGATGCGATTGCCAGAATTGGTTAGTTACTATGAAGGCAGCTATCATGTAGCACTGCAAGGCAAGAATTTTAAGACTTGTGGCACATACTTCAAACCTCCACACTTTGAAAGGACTTATTGAGGCCAACATCGCAACTTAGTGTTCACCCACTTAAATGGAAGCTAGGAAGAAGCATGGAATAGTGCATACTATATATGAATTTTAGTAGGATATCACATGTATCGACCCTACATTTAAAAATTCATAATGGCATTAAATCACCCTAAACTTCAATCACCCTTTCACTTTCTCACTCTTTCTTCAAAACCCAGATGTCATCATGATTCATGTAGAGTGATAAAGATATAAATTTGACAGATTGTCTGAACCTGATCCAGACATTTAAATATTTTCATAACTACAGGAACAACAGGAAAACAGGACCAAAAATCTTGACTATGCAATATAGTCTGCTTTGAACAAATGTCCTCGATGTAAGCAGTAAATGGCTAAGTTGAAACAGAAACGTTAACCCCATGAAAGCACTTGCCTGCTGTTTTACAGTCTTCCTAAGGATTAAAAGAAGAAAAGAAGAGTAAGGAATATCAGAAATACCCACAATTTTAATATACAGAACTCAAAAAATACAATAAAATTCCCACACAACAACAATTATTACAAAATAAAACACAACACAGAGTGTATTTTTTCAAGCTATGGTCTTTCCTAGAGGGAGTGATAGCAAAAACTTGTTGGTTAAAAAAAAAAAAGGAAATTTAATTTCCATTAAAAAATGTTAATAAAATAGCAAGATATTTTTCACTCAAGAGAAAAGAACAAATATTTATTTGAGGAAAAATTTATGAAGTCCTGAATTTTATCTATATATTAGATAACTAGGAGCTCTGGTAGCACAGAAACCCAAGGAGGGGTCACTATGAGTTGGGGCCGACTCGACGGCACATAACAACAACAACAACATTAGATAACTGGGAGCTCTGATGGTGTAGTGCCTAAGGCATTTGACTGCTAACCGAAAGTCCGGTGGTTCAAATCCACCAGCCACTCCTCAGAAGGAAGGTTGGGCAATCTACTTCCATAGTGATACTGCCTTGGAAACCCAAGGAAGGGTCGCTATGAATCGGGAGAAGGAAGGTTGGGCAATCTACTTCCATAGTGATACTGCCTTGGAAACCCAAGGAAGGGTCGCTATGAATCAGATCCGACTTGACAGCAGTGGGTGGTGGATGGTGGTGATTAAATAATTGCTTCTTTACAAAGTCTTGGTTTTTCTAAAATTATACAATCATCAACCAAAGCAGGGATCAGCAAACCCTTTTTTTTTTTTGGTAAAAGCTTAAATAATAAATATCTAGACTCTGGAGGCTATCTGGTTTCTGTGTCTCTATTCATCATGGTCACCATAGAGCAAAAGCGGCCACAGACAATATGCAATCAAATATGTGTGGCTGTGTTCTAATAAAACTTTATGAATGGACACAAAAGAGCTCTGGTGGTGTGGTGGTTAAGATATTTGGCTGCTAACCAAAAGGTCAGTGGTTTGAACCTACCAGCTGCTCTGGAGGAGAAAGTCGAGGCAGTTTGCCTCCATAAAGATTTACAGCCTTGAAAACTCTATGGGGCAGTTCCACTCTGTCTTATAGGGTGTGCATCAGAATTGACTTGAGGGCAATGGATTTTGTTTGGTCTTTTGGTTAATGTACATAAATATGAATTTCTTATAATTTTCACTGATCACAGAATATTCTTTTTTTTTCTTTAAAAATATAAAACAGTTCTTAGTTTATGGGCTATAAAGACACATTAAATAGTCCCTAAACTATAACCTGTTGCCATTTAGTCAATTCCAACTCCTGGTAACCCCATATCTTACAGAGTAGAACTTCTCCACAGGGTTTTCTTGGCTGTAATCTTTATAGAATCAGTTCACCAGGACTTTCTTCCCCCATGCTGCTGAGTGGGTTTAAATCACCAACTCATAGGTTCCAAAAAAATACAAACTCACTGTCGTTGGGTCAATTATGACTCATTGTGACACCCACCGGTTTTCTAAGCCTGTAAATCTTTATGGAATCACAGAAGCAGACTGCCCCATCTTTCTTCCACAGAGCAGCTGATGAGTTTGAACCCCTTACCTTTTGGTTAGTAGCCAAATGTCTTAACCACTATACCACCAGAGCTCCTTTTAAGTTTGTAGAATGTATACCATTTGCTTCATCCAGGGACTTCTCACCCCTAGAATAGATACTGGTGCCTTAACTATAAGAAATAAAGATCATTTGAATTTTCCACTGCTTCTATCAGCATACAAAATAATCCAAGTCAGTACCATGGGAGTGGAAGGGCAGAATATCAGCATCTCAAACTCAGTCAGAGTAGTACATTGTACTTGGTTGTTTTAACTGTTACCAAGCCTTGAGCCTGGGGATCTACCATGGAAATTCTGGGAGCTACAATATCATTAGTAATAGTCAAAGTGAATACAGTTACATGACACTCTATTAGCATTCCAATGATCTGTCAAATTAGTTTTCTCTGTGGCATCTTCTTTGATAACTAATGTTTTCATTGAATTCCCCTGAATTTTCCTTGATCGCTCAGAGAAAAGGGATGCCATGAGTGAAGTTCTCCTCATTGTGGCAATAATTGGAGCATCATTATTTATTTATACTGCCTCAAAGGCTCTCTTGGGGATTTGGCAACATTCAAGTAATATCATGTCCTTCCCCAGAACATTAAGATACACCAAGCTAAGTGGTCCTGGGAACAACAACCTGTGATTCTCCCAAGAGCCATTTCAAGAAAGGCTCTTTTATTTACTTTTAGCAGCAAACAAACTCAGAGGAATTTCTTTGAAGAAATTTTACCAGCTATCCAAGAACTGCTTTAGCAGCAAATATTCTATACCAGTATGTTGTTTGTGAAAGTTGTAGGTAAATTTAAATTGTGGTCTTCAACTAAATTATAGTGCAGTCTGATACAATATCTCTTCAGAAAGATGCTGTTGGAAGAGGCATTGCCATAGCAGGCACTTTCCTATTAGACAGTCTTTAAGCAACTGATGTGGCTTTGTAAGCAATCATAAGTGAAATTTCCTTCTGCAATTAAAAACACATGCCTAAATATTGGTTTTGAAAATGAAAACTGCATGTAAAGGTGCCAGAAATTTATGTGGTAAAAAAAAGAAAACAATTCATACAAACCCGTTTGTTACTGTCCTCTATTTGACTAAACACTGCTGCACTGCTTATAAAGCCTTCTTGAAAATTCCATTCATGAAATCTACAAAGCTTACATAGACTTTCATGAAAACACAACTCTGCTGCAGTATCAAAGTCCACCATTAAGATAGGCTTCAAGAACTGCAGAAGATGGGGGAAAACGCAGACAGTCATCTCTTCTGTTAATATGAGACAGTAGGGAGAGTTGTGGCTCTAAATTACCACCTTACTTCAGGGAAAAACATTTTTCTTTTCCAAAGGCAGACTTCACATTGGATGATTCAAGCAGAGGGTGAGAGTAACTCTTCATAATCATTCATAATCACTCTTTGAAAAACAGTTTATAAGCAAATGAAGATCAACTTTGCACTCAGTTATTAATTCATTTAATTATATGTATAGCAGCAAATAGATAGGATTTTCAAATGATTTTAACAAACATATATTGAACTTGCCAGGTACTATGCTATACCAAAGAGGAATTATATATCAAGGAGAAATAGAATCCTGAGAAGGATCTGTGATAGTGATTACAAATATGTGATATGAATAAAAATAATTGGTTAAACAGTCTTAGAAAGAAATACACTATGCTTAAAGTCCTTGGAAGAAAAGTTGGGCAATCTACTTCCATAGTGATATCGCCTTGGAAATCCAAGGAGGGGTTGCTATGAGTCGGGTCTGACTAGATGGCACATAACAACAACAAAGCATGATGTTTAAAGTGTTAATGTTGTTGTTGTTGTTATGTGCTGTCGAGTCATCTCCAACTCATAGTGACCCCTCCTTGGGTTTCTGAGGCAGTATCACTATGGAAGTAGATTGCTCAACCTTCCTTCCCAGGAGTGGTGGTGGGTTTGAACCACCAGCCCTCTGGTTAGCAGTCAAATGCCTTTGGCACTATGGCAACACGTTGTCCAATTTGTGTTATCTGACAGTATGCTGTAAACACAAATATTAAGCTCAGGAAATGGCAAATACTGGACACATACCTTTGTGATTTGTTCATATGGAAGAGATCATAAAATCAAGTGAATGAATGAGAAGGCCAAAGAATATACAGAAAGAAAAGTCCCATGAATGGAACTTCAGGGAATACCCATAATAATAGGCAGGAGGAACCTAGGCTAAAATGAAGGAGACTGAGAGGAAATGTCCAGAGAAACACAGGCATTTTATATCATGTGGTTGAAGCAACAGGAAGAGAGAGATTCTACAATGCCAAGTGACTCAAAGTAAGACTGAGGTAGCTGAGTAGTTAAAGACATTAGATTTTATAAGAAGAACATTCAAGACCTTGAAGAAATTGGTGGTACTGCAGACAGGTGGCTATGGGTGAAGGAATGGGTCTAGTTTAGTGTCCTGGTATAAGATTTGTAAACTGAGGATTCAATGAGGATGAAATGGAAAAATAAAATGAATAAGAACATATCTGACAGAGGTCTAGAACATGGGGATAAAAACTGAGAGCAGAATAGGATTTGATTAGTCTGTGAAGGAAAGTGTATTCTTCAAATTCCGAAAAATAGAAAAGAGGACAAGTGAAAACGCAAATATGTAGTGCTGGACAAAACACCAAATAGAACAAGTGAGAAGGCGTTCAATCTCAGTGCAGTGCAAGCTGAAATCACATGAGAATGAAGGATCTAGATCTGGGGTTTGAGGCATAAAAACAAAAAACAAAAATGATAAAAAGGGAAAATAAAAACTTTATAAGTAACTCATATGTTAAAAAGTTTATTTACCTAGAAAAATAAAACTACTCAGATTGTAAATTGATTGAAGCCATAGAGCAATTCGTTACTTTGCTCAGATTACATATTCTACTGCTGCTGTATGTTATGATGTCTACAGACATATTTTGTATCCATTTCTTCAACTGATAGAGAAACTGCCTAATTTCCTGGAACAGTAGTGTTATTGAAATAAGACAAGCAAAGAGATTTCCTTTTATCATGGTCTGGAGCATAGTAAGGGATGTTTGAAATATATTATGACAGCAAAAGGCTTTCTGTAGAGTGGTCCTTCTCAAACTTTAGCATGCGTCAGAATTACCTGGAGGGCTGGATAAAGCACAGATGGCTGTTTCTCACTCCCAGAGTTCTTGTGGAGGGATCTAAGAATTTTTGTTTCTAATAAATTCTCAGATAATGCTGCTGCTGCTGCTGCTGCTGCTGCTGGTCTAGGGACCAGACTGTGAGAACCAGTGCTGGAGCACACACAAAGCTAGTCATTGCACATCACGTAGGCTGCTAACAAGAATATTTTCACTCATTTGTCTATTAAAGTAAATTGACAAAAACCCTCTCTATTCTAGAGTTACTACTTTCTCTTTCAAGTGTTATCTAGAACACATTGTCATTGTAATTATCACTAGAAAATGGCCCTGTGTTTATGAAGAAGTCAAAGAATCTGATTCAGTTGAATGAAAAATTTCTGCACACTTAAAATATCTTTCCATCTCTTCATTCAGCTCATGATTCTGTATTTCACTATAATTTGGGCCAGGCACTGTTCTCATTGCTTTACATTTATTTACACTTAATCCTCACAACAACTCTATAAAGTAGTTCATTTTATTAACTCCATTTATAGATATGGAAACTGAGGTATAGAGGCTAAATAACTCATTGTGGATCAGACAGAAGTAAACATTGGAGTCTTTCTAGTTCTTATATCATGGCTTGTAACTACTACCTATATTATAGTATAGGAGTTCTGGTGGCGTAGTGCCTAAGGAACTTGACCGCTAACCAGAAGGCTGGTGGTTCAAATCCACCAGCCACTCCTCAGAAGGAAGGTTGGGCAATCTACTTCTGTAAGTGATACCGCCCCCGAAACCCAAGGAGGGGTCGCTATGAGTCAGAGATGACATGACAGCACATAACAACAACAACAAAACATTATAGTACACTTTCCTACTAAACATTAAAGTGAAGTTTGAAGTTTTATTGCTCAAATACTTACCTGTTCCGAGAAACAGGACATGATATCTACCATCAGCAGCATTTACTCGATCCACAGCTATCTTCGTGTATTTGTAGTCGGTGCCTGTGCGGACAATCAAAGGCCTTCTGTGGATTGGGTAGATGGAATTGTACATGAGAGGATGGTTCCGAATAAAAGTGACAACATCATCTGGGAACTCCTTGGTTGTTCGCATATTGGGTGTAAATGCTCCCCCAGGGCACTAAAAAATGTGTTAAGAAAACAAATTTATAAGTCAAAATAGTTACTTTATTGTAGTAATCATCAGAAAGCTTTTAAATTAAAAAAAATAAGACTCAGAAGCCCAATTTCTTTTAAGTATATTTGCTACTTATTGAGGAGAAAATGTGTAACTAATTATTTTACTATTTTAGAAAATTAATATACGGTTTGTATAATCTGATCATTTGAGTGAGGCTAAATCCTCTTCAGAGAGGGACACCACTGTGTATATGACATAACTTTCAATATTTTCATCCAATACTTTTATATTTCTTATTCTCTGCTAGGTACCATTTTGTTTAAAAAACCAAACAAAGAAATAAAAAGCAAAACCAAAAACCTTGTGGACACCATCTAATGTTCCTACTTGTTAAAATATATTATCAGTATTGATTCAGTCAGAACCTTAATGTGCAGGAGTTTTATTTCATCTAATCTCTCCCTCCCAAAAGAGAGATCTTGTTGGAGCTTAGGTTGGGAGCAGTAAATTATATCTGGGAATTCTCTTCTAGAAAAGACTCCAGTGGCTTCTCTTATTCTGAGAACATAATACCAATAGTTTACAAGCTACTGTGTGATCCGGCCTGAGACTACTTCTCCTACAGTAGTTCTTGCTGTTCCTGAACATTCCCAATATGCTTCCCCTCCAGGAGGTCGGCTCTTGCTGGTCCCAGTCTGGACTCCTCTTCTCCAGACAGCCCCATGGTTTGCTCTGTTACCACATTTAATTAGTCTGTTTTTCCTGGAATGTAAGCTATGTGTTTACCATAATTGGGTTTATTGTGGTTATTGCTTTATCCTCAGAACTATAGCAAATCTGTCGAATAATATTCAACAAAAAGTTGTTGAATGATGTAACCTGCCAATTTGGTACAGGGCTACCTGATAGTCAATTGTGGCCAGGAGAGGAAAGGTTCAGAGCAGGCAAGTAGCAGGCAGAGAGTAATAATAAGATCTGAGAAAAGGACTTTCTGGGCATATCCATCAATTCCGGAAAGATAGCCAGACAAGGGCTCCTGAGGCCTTCTGGAGAACCTTCCATTTGTAGGGCACCTGAAGCCAAACTCAAGGGTAGGCAGGGAACTGATAAAGCTTGGGACTCAAACTCAGTGCTTCCTAGAGCCAGAGTATTAAAATATAGGAGCAAAGCTGCTGCATGTAGTCTTTCAACACATAAGATAGTGTTTGCCAAACCCTATTAAACCTGTCAATATTTCTACTTTCAGAAACAAAACACTTTGCCATGTTTTTTCTGGAAACACATGGCACTCCTGTTCTAGTATTTATTTATCCTGTTCATAAGTATGGAGGAAAGGGAAGCAGCTTCTTGATCAGGAGCCGTGGACACAGCATCAGTGGGAAACAGATTCAATGGAATAGACAAAATGGAAAGCATATATATTACTCATATGATACTTATTTCCAACTAATTGCTCCTAGTGCAGTTAGATTTCAACAGATGATAGAAATGTGGAAATTTATGAGAAATATGCCAGAATTGTACTGCTGATTCAATGAAAAAAAGAAAAACAACCCTGCAGATCAAAAAAACATGGCAACCTCTGGGTTAAACACTTGCAGCTCTCCAACAGTTAGTGCCTCTCTGTCACTATTGCCAGGCTGACCCACAATTTCAGAAAAGCCTCAGCAAATTACAACTATGACCTCACTGCATTAGATATGGACTGCATCATCCTGAATGCAATTTTTAGACTTAATTTGACAAATTAGCATTACTAGCATTTTTTACAGGACCAGTAAATATAGTTCTCTTTTTATAGAAAGGCACAAGGGGCAATTAAATGACTTCATCAAAGAGAGATAATGAGACAAGTAATAAAACTAAGCCTCTCATTTGCACTTTCATTAACTAGACTTTCATCTGGGCCTCATATGTTTTTCTTTTAAGAAAAAACATTATATTTAAATATACATGTTTATAAATTGCCCACAACGAAGACTAAATGAGGACAAAGAATTCAATTTGAGGGTGTTCTAAGCTGATGGATGCATTCCATCCTTCTGCAAAATATAGAATTATGGGTGTTTTCTATCCTCATTCTTCACACAAAATGGAAAAAGGGAAACACGTTGCTCACTGAATGACAACATGGAAAGAACAATGCATAAGCAGTTTAAATAGATCCAGCCTTTCATAAAACAATACCAATTATGGTTTTGCTAAGCTGAGACGTCAAATATGTACATCTTCATTTGTAAGTTCCAGAAAGATCTGAAGTTTAGCATACACTACTAGACATTTCACGTTATTTCCACTTGCTAGTTATTTCAGTGTGTGATAATCTTATTAAATTAGTTGTGTCTAGTTTCTGAGTTTTACTTGGTGATAAGTAAAATTGAAAAATTATTTTCAAATTGTGCAAAATATACTATTTTAGTAATAGAAGTTCATCAATTTGTAGAAATACAAAGGAATGCTTATAAATGAAAAAGAAAACTGTTGGTTAAGAAATAGCAACTAAGGAAAAATCTAAAGAAAAATGTCAGTGAATATAAATCAACTCACAGAAGAACACAGACCTCATTTCAGGGTTTATAAATACAAAAGGGACTTAACAACCAGTGGCATTGTTTTCATTCTTTTCAACCAGTGCTTTCTACCACATTGGGACAAGTTTTATATACAGAGAGAACTAGCAATTTGCAGTTTCCAATCAGTTAAGGTCTTATATTGTCTTATACAATCTGGCCGGAGTTGATTCTGACTCATGATCATCCCATGTCAGAGTAGAACTGTGCCCAGAGTTTCCAGTGGCTGTCGTCTTTTGGAAGTACATCACCAGGCCTTTCTTCCAAGTCACACGGGTGGATTCAAACCTCCAAACGTTAGTGCTGAACCATTTGTACCACCCAAGGACTCTGACTTTTTTCCTCCCCTTTCCCACCGAGGACTTCTAATTACCTTTTTCTTTCCTTACATGCATGTAACAACGTAAGAACAAACATGTTTGATCTTTTATATCTCTCATGGCCTGAACTTTGTTGTTTTCTAGTGGTACAGATAAACTGTGCATGCAGTAACTTAAATTCATAGCCACTTGGGACATTTGTTTTATATTTACAATGAACTTCTTGCTTAGAAATAAGCATATACTAATCAGAATTTATTTTCAAAAGTACAAAAGAATTCTTTCTGATAATAATTAATAATTCCTCCATTGACTCATGGTGTAAACATTGCAGATAAGATATAGAATGAATGACAATTATGGTGACAAGAACAAAATTGATTGCCCTTTGCAGATTTTCTCCATCTGCACTTACAAGTTTGCTCAGCGTGACACTGCCAAGTACATACAAATAAGATGTGATTAGTTGTTCCCTCATCTTGTGATATGTTAAAGCATATATATTGAATCTCAATCCATGTGTTCTCATCAAACAAAATCCTTTGTCTATTCATTAGGCTGATGACTCTGTCTTCTGAAGGGTAATTTTACTCTATAAACAGCCATTCAATAATCTCAGTTAAACGTCTCTTATAAGTGTTTAAAGTTCCTCAGGTCCTATAATTTTCAGTTTATCAAGCAGCTATAAGAACTCCTTTTATTGAGTAGAGACATGTTAAGTGCTTTGATTATTGAAGTGTTGGGTGAAATGTTGGGAATGATATGAATTACATGTTAAAGAAGTCAATCAGTAATTTTTGCCCTTACTTAATTTCTTTCCTATACTCAGGATTTCATAAACATCTGTTGACCTCTGATGCTTCTAAATGTTCTCCTAATGCTTAAATCCATTATACTAGTTTTCAGCATTAATATATTCATATGTTAATATATATGTCAGTTTTGGGGGTAGTTTTTTTTTCAGAAAATATTTTGATGTGACTAGTACAGGATATAAGAATAAACACCTACTATTGTCTTCTTCTAGGGAGCTCTGGTAGCATAGTGGCTAAGACACTTGCCTGCTAACCAGACGGCTGGTGGTTCAAACCCACCAGCCACTCCTCGGAAGGAAGGTTGGGCAATCCTACTTCGGTAGTGATACTGCCTCGGAAACCCAAGGAGGGGTCGCTATGAGTCAGGGCTGACTTGACGGCACATAACAACAACAACATTGTCTTCTAAGGAGCTCTGGTAGCATAGTGCCTAAGACACTTGACTGCTAACCAGAACGCTGGCAGTTTAAACCCACCAGCCACTCCTCGGAAGGATGCTTGGGCAATCTACTTCTGTAGTGATACTGCCTCAGCAACCCAAGGAGGGGTCGCTATGAGTTGGGGCATACTTGATGGCACATAACAACAACAACAACAATTGTCTTCTAGACTAAGGGTTCCACTAAGGAAAACAGACATATTCAAGGCAAAAAAAAAAACAATTGAGACATAAGTAATGATCCAAGAGAAATATAAAGTAAATACTGTAGCTTGCTTCATAATGAATGGACACCCATGTTGAAAGCCAATAGTTTTTAAGAGAATTCACAAAAACGGCACACTTAAGGCTGGTAGTGTGAGTGAAGAAGTTTAAAGATGAGAAAACAAAGTTCGGAGTATTTAGGGAAATGGTATTGCAATTCCTTTGGTATTGCTGGATTACAGATCCCAAAGTGGAGAAAAGAGACATGAGGTGATGCTGGACACAGAGAGCAGGAAACAAATGCAAAAGTAATAAGAGAAGGGAGTCACTGGCATGGTCAAGAGCAGCATGGTGTTGACCTAACTTTTAAAACATGAGTAGTTGTGGTAGTTAAGGTTATGTGTCAACTTGGCTGGGCCTGGTTGAGTGGCTGGGCAGCTGGATGTAGTATTCCCCATGATGAGACTGGTAATCAACTCCATGATGGAATCTACTTGTGAGCAGATGAGTAGCTGCCTCAGGCATGTGGTCTGCTTCCTGTAGATAAGGAGAAGCCTCGGGGAATGGTCTCTAGCATATGGCACGTTTGGACCCTACATGTAGCCATGTTGTTTTTCAGCAGGCTGCCATGCTCTGCCGACCTTGGGACTTCCAATGGACTTGAATGAATGGCCTGCTGTGTGGTTTGGTAACATCGGGACTGTGCCTTTTTACTTGTTAACCTTGGGCTTGTCAGCCTCAGCAGCCAGCAGCTGTCTGAGTGAAGAAAAGCCTCTAGCTTCAGTGGGTCAGAAGCTGGAGACAGAGCTGAAGCCCAAGGCTGAGGGTCTTTTACCCAGCCCCTAGAGCCTGGCACTTTGAACTCAAACTTAGTGCCTCTAAACTAAGAAAATAAACTCCTGTTTGTTAAAGCCATTCCGTTTGTGGTATATTCCTGTCAGAGAATCACTAGGTAACCAGAATAGTTGTATATGGGTAAATAAAGGGAACTTAGTAGTGTTTCCGGGAGCTCTGGTGGCATAGTGTCTAAGGCATTTGACTGCTAAGCAGAAGCCTGGTGGCTCAAACTTACCAGTCACTCCTTGGAAGGAAGATTGGGCAATCTACTTCTGTAGAAATACTGCATTAGAAACCCAAGAAGGGGTTGCTATGAGTCTAACTGACTGGATGGCAGTGAGTCTGTTGTGTGTGTATGTGTGTGTTTCAGAATCTGAACTTGTTTTGAGCATTGTTCTTTTAAACAATATCCTAAGACAAACTGATCTTATGTTTAAAGCCTTGATATCCTAGGCTATTTATTTGAACCTCAAAGAATGATGCAGTTTAGAACATGTGTTTATGTGCAAGCTGGCCTTCATCTTCCTTACAGTAATCCTCTCTTGCCTACCAGAGCCCTCTGTGCCAGTCCTCATGTTCCATGCAGAGCTTCCAAGCCTCACTTATCAGTTTCTATCTTTGCATTGAAGTGTTTGTTGCACCTTTTTCCTGAAAGTCTCCCTTACCCTCATTATCCACAACAACCCTTTAAGGCCAGCTCAATCTCATATTTTAGATCTCCCCTTAAATAATGTTGTTCCACTATTATCCCTCTACCCCCCTGGCTTCAATAATATTATTTCTATTATTCACATGCTTTGAATAATGATGTGAAACATTGTATAATTAACTGTTCATGTCTGTATGATTTATTTGCTTAATTTTATGGTAAGCTTTTCCTAACAATGTTTTCAAACATCTTAAAATGAATAAAAATATTTCTAACACAAGAGCAACCAGAAGTATAGAACCAAAAAATGTCCCAGCAATGAACTGTTCTTTTCCTTGCCACCACTGAATATGTGGATCATGAGTTTTCTGTGTTCTTTTCCTGCGTCAAGTATCAGACCTGTTCAAAGCACAAGGACTGGAGCAGATGGTTTTGCTCCAATTATAAACAGACATTAAGACTGAATGCTCTTATTGGGATCTACTTAAACAGAATAGTGCATACAACAAATACAATCTCCTGTAGGAGCTTTACACACGTTGCAGTGGAATAATGTAATATGTTAGCCTGGCCACAGAGAGAGTCTGCTGTCTTTGGCTGCCCTTTGCAACATACCAAACGTGTCTTGTTTCTTCCACAAACCTGAACTACTTATGGAAAAACATTATGACACAATTGGCAGGCTTCTTCCTACTGACTTGTGCTTGCTGGTTGGGGCCGTTTGCTAACACAGCCATCCACTCTGCTTTAAAAGAAGCACCTACAGGGCACATTAGAGTCATAGTGTAAGATTTCTGCCAGTGTCGTTTCTTTAAGAACAAAGTCATATATTTATGAGGTTGACCCAGCAATAAGACTACTGTGTGGGGAAAAAAAAGTTTGACAGTCACAGTTGATCCTTCATTGGGAGGACTTCAGAGCCAACATTCTTAACCCTTAAGAGAGAAAGCTTTGGGTCACTTGGCAGCTGATGTTCTGGCTACATGCTTAGGATATTAAGCCCTGGGATCCCAGAAAAGAGACAGTGACCAGCCATGCTGAGTCAGAGAGATGACTTCATGGTATGTTGCTCAGTGAAGGGTGGAGGGACCAAATCTTCAGGTCAGTACACTTTTCCAGGAGGAGTTCCAGAGGTCACTCCCTCACCCTGCCTCCTTTATTCCCTAAAGATCACTCATCTGACAATCTTTTTTATTTAAAGGAGCTGCTCTGGTGTGAACACCAGATGTAAGAAACCACATAATAGAAATATGTCTCAAGTACTGACTACTCCCTTTTTTCACAGAATCTGCCGCAGATGTGTGTCACTAAGCTCTAGCTTATGCCATAATGAAAGCTTTAGAGTAGGCAAAATGCTTATTCTTGGAAGCTCAGAAATAGAGAAAAGTGATGCTGTTAGTAGAAATTCCTAATTTAGCATCAGTTTATTTCATTTTACTAAAAACGTGTTTACGTATTCCCACACATTATATAGCATGTTTGCTACTTACACAAATGGTTTTCTCATTGTGATTCTCTACTTCTGTGAAGGTGATGTCTGAGCTGCTATATGGGTAAAGAGCCTGATGAGGGGTGGGGACATTGGTGGCACTTTTTTTAGGAAAGGAAAAGAAAAATTCCAGATTTGCAGCATATGACAATTTTCAAAGAAGAAATATTTCCACCATGGCTAGTTTCAAGCTACCACTGTGATGCAATTGAGTTGGGAAGAGATGCCCACAATGTGCTCTGCTGATGTTGCACAAACTGGTTCCAGCACACAGTGCATAAGGTTCTGAGGCCTTAAATCTTGATTCAACCAGAGTTATTCTCTTTCATCTGTTTCATTTATTTATCTGAAAGATTTTCCTTAAAGTTTTATTTCAGGAAATAACATAGTTTTGCTGTACGAAGAGCTCATACTTCAACTGTTCCTGTACAAATGAGAATCACTGATGAAAGAATGTGTATTCACTACCATTTCTTAATTATGTGTACTAAGACGAAGCTGTGACTAGGTCACTTCAAATAGCAAGCAATTCTCAAAAATATGACATACCTTATTAGTGATTAATAATCATACTAATGATTCGTCTGGAAATTCAGGATATATGTTGAATGAAATAATGAGAACCTTTGACTCATATTGTGAAAATTGCTGTTTCCCCTTTCATTCTCTCTTCCCTTATTATTCCTGCTTTTTATGCAACGTTCCTCAACATGATGAACATATTTGTTGTTGTTGTTGTTGTTTTCTTGTCCATACAAAATAATTAAATGTTTGGTTCATCTTCTGTTGAACTATCAGTATCAAAGATAACTAAAAAGGAGATTTCTATGATAGGATTTTGATAAGCATGATTAATTATACCTTTCTAAAATTGAATGTTTTCATGGATAAGCAGAAATTCTGATAATCTTTGCAAAGTTAGGTAATAGCAATACATGAAATACACCCAGAAACCAAAAACCCACTGCTGTGGAGTTGATCCCAACTCATACCATTGGGTTTCCAATGTGGTAAATCTTTATGGAAGTAAATTGTCCCATCTTCCTTCTGTGGAGCAGCTGGTGGCTTTGAACCACCAGTCTTCTGGTTAGCAGTCAAATGGCTTAGTCACTTCACCACCAGATCTCCTTTCAAAGTGCATGAACCAAAAAACCAAACTCACTGTCATTGACTCGATCTGACTTATAGCAACCCTTCCTTGGGTTTCTGAGGCAGTATCACTACAGAAGTTGATGGCCCAATCACTCTTTGAACTTACTAGCCTGGGAACTAAACTGGACACTTTTTAATTTTGAGTATATAAATATGTTCTTTAAAGGAAAAATAAATTATTTCCCTATTTAAAAAATGGCAGGTGTATCACTTAAGATAGTGACAAAATAAAGGAATAAGCAACACATTGCTAGGACACTCTAATGGCTACACAAAAATAGTGAATCAACAATTAGTAAAAATCACATTGGACAGATATCTAAAAGAATATTGGCAAAGGGAATTTTTAAGTTAAATTACAAAGTGTTTCCCTTTAAGTAAATATACTCATAGCTGTCTTTTTATGTTTTTCATGAAATCATTCTCTCTTTGTCTCTATCACATTTTATAAGAAGCCCCATAGTGCAGTGGTTATAAACATTCAGCTGCTAGTAGAAAGGTCTGCAGTTTGAACAAGAACTTTGAACTTGTTCTTCCCTTTCTGTCATGGCCCATGAAGTGCAACTGGAATGGACCTGAGTCTGTAAAATGTGGGTGTACCTGAAAAATAACAAGAAATGGAAAAAATTATGAGGCAATACCCTGCTTGAAACTTAATCACTCCGGGCAGTGTGCATGTTGCATAGCAACCAAATCTCTCAACAGGCAGAGTGGGAAACAGTGCCCAGCTCAAACATGGCAACTGACTATGCTACTTTGAATACGTGTCACTCTCCACACTCCTGGCAATAACTCAATCTCTGGCATCAAGCTCCTGCAAGGACTCACTATTCCTCTTCTGAATCTCCCATTCCAGGGCTTTGACCCATAGTTTTTCCCATTCCATTATCATTCCTGTACAACTACATTTTACAAATTGAGGCCTGTTCCGATTTCTCTGTATCAGCAATGTCTGAAGCAGTTTGAGCAAGTTTGAAGCCCTGGTTCAAACCCACCCAGTGGTTCTGTGGGAGAAAAAACAAGGCAATTTGCTACTGTAAAGATTACAGCCTAGGAAACCCTATGAGGCATAAAGGTTAGTATGTGTCAGAATCAACTCCATGGCACACAACAAAAACAACCACCACCATGTTTTATAACTTCACTTCTATTCTATGACATGCAGAGGTATAAGACATGATACTCCTCCCGATGGCCAATTACATAGCATCTTCCCTTAATCAGTGCATTGTATGCCCTTTTATAGAGACAGAAACTAATCAATATGCAAAAAAGGAAGCATTATAATGGGACAAATTAAAAATACTAAGAATGTTATCATTGGAGTCCTAGAAAATATCCAATTCCAATCCACTTGGGAAGTCTGTAATTCAGCTGCAAAAATTAGTTTTCAATATATTCCTTAGTACTATCAGTGTTGCATGACATATATATCTGTATGCCTCAAAAATAGTAATTCTAGCTCAGGTAATTTCCAATTGCTCAAGTTACATATAATTAAACATTTCTAATTTGCATATTATTTTATGTCTTAGAAACATTTTATTTACATTATAACATTCTTGTTGCAATGATTTGCTCACAGATACCAAGCATTTTTTTTTATTTGAGAAATATATGATCCTTAATTTTTAACTACAAATATACATTGAAATACTTCCACATAAAGTATTTCTCAATTTTTCTCACATGGTTTTTCTTCATTAACGCAAATGAAATGCTTTAATATTGAGATGTGTAGCAACAGTTTCCACTTGGCTGCTAATCCAAAGGTTGATGATTCAAATTCACCAGTAGCTTTGTAGAAGAGAGGCCTGACAATCCTCTTAAGTAAACATTACAGTCAAGATACCCCTAGAGAGCAGTTCTACCCTGTAACACAGGGATGGGGTCACCATGAGCAGGACTCCATTTGATGGCATCAGGTTTGATTTTTGGGTTTCAGCAGCTAGCATTCAAATCCTTACCCTGTCATTTAAAAATTAACACATTCTAAGCTATGTTTTCTATTCCAATAAAATCAGGAAATATCTCTGCCCTCTCTAACTTACACTTGTTTTGAATCTAAATGAGAATTTGTTAGTAATAACACTTAGAAGAAAACTATGACGTATTATAGAAATCTAGGGACTTATGAGCTGAAAAATTATAATGAGTGTACCAATAAGCCTGTGCTTGTATTTAACAGATAGCAGCATGATATGCATTTGTTATTAAATTACAGTTTTTACAAAAGTAAGATAACGAGGAAAATTTTCCTGGATACTTACAGTCCCAGGGCGAGGGTAGGGTATTCTGCCCTGATAGGAAATCAGCTGATGATTGGGGCCTTCTTTGTGGGCAAAAGGTCCATTAAACACAGTCTGTATATCAGATAAATGATACACACACACCGCTGAGCCTTTAAAAACTGAGCTGAAAGCAGAAAACAGAAAGAGATCGATTCTGTTGATTTTCTATATTTAAATACAACTTTTATAAATAGATAGCAAAGTTTTTAATAGAAATCTATTATGATTCATTTTGGAAAAGCTGAATGTTATGATACAAATTGGTAAAGTTGGAAAAACTTCCAGTATTTTGAAATAAGACATTGATATATAAGGCATTAAAATATTTAATTTATCCAGAGAGGCAGTAGATAATAATAAATCATAGAAAAGTTCCTCTCAAAGTTTCCAAGAAATAGGAAAATCAAAGTCTCTCACTAGTTTATCTTATGTGCACATTCTCACGTTATCATACATTTTAGTTGGCGAAGTGTCATTGTTTGTGTACTTTCCCTCTTAGTCAGAGGAAACAAAAAAGAGTCCAAAAAGAGAGAGAGAGAGAGAGAGAGAGAGGGAGAGAGATTTTAAATGACCTTTAATAAAATCTCAAGCAATTTGTTTAAATCCTTAAAAACTATTTCCATAGTCACTAAGGGAGATCAAATGAGACACCATTTTTTTGACTCGCACATTTCTCTCAAATTAGACAATTAAACAAGATATAGTATTAATCGTTAGCTTTAATAGAAATGTCAGTTCTGAATTTTTCAATATTAAAGCTAGTGGTCTTGAGATGAACAGAAACTAAAGAAATTATTTTAATGAAACCAACATTGTCTTAAGAATTTGGTCCTTTTTACTTTGTTCAGTTTTTTTGCAAGTTGAATCAAGCCTAGTTTCCTTGTTAAAACAGTAGTTAAATAAATCCTGAAGGACAACTTTTGAGACATCTTTCTGCACAAATTTAAATGTATCAATCAATATCCCTATAATCTTCCTTTGAATGGCTCATTGCAGTTCACAATTATACTACCTTTCTCCTCACTTAGAAAATGCTAAAATGTTTAGATTTCCATTTTAAAGTTAATTGTGGAATGAAATGGATCCATTACATTCTATACTGGCCAAATTACAACTGGAATGTATGCTGAATTCATAATTAACATTCCTGATGTGAATGTTTTAGGCAAGAGTATGTGTAGGAAAGGATGAAAATACGGTGAATTTTCTTACAGTATATGATCATTGGGACTGGGACATAAGAAACTACAAGACATCAAACCTATTATCAAACATACGAAGCACTCACATGGAACATGCAAATTGGCTCTGTTTTGTTAGTTTCTAAGTAGTTATTACTTTAGATTGTCTTAGAAGTAACAAATATTTTTAATAGAAATGTCAAGTTTTTAATTTGAATCATGAGTTTTCAAATTATTTCTTTAAAATAAAATATGCTATACACTTTATTCCTGCATTGTAATTCATATTTTCCCTTCTTTAAGAAAAATTGCATGTCATTATTACAAATATTCAATTCAAAACTCTTTTGAAAGGTTAATTCAGCTCAAATATATTTTGGTAATCAGGCAAAAGTAAATAAAGTTGACTACCTACATCCAAAATGGTACACAAAATTAAAAGCTGAATAGAAGTGTGCATTTTAAATAATTAATCTTCAATAAAATAATTTATGAAGTATAACTGTTTAATAATTACCTTGATGTTGTAAAAATGCCATATATTAATGTAGTTCTTGGATTGTCAGTTTCCAGCAGAAACACATCCTCTATAAATGGGAAAATACCAGTATTTTAAAGTTCCCATAGTAGATATACATTTTTTAAAAATTACCTAAAGAAACAATTTCAACTATGGAAAGTGCTATTTGAAAAGATATTTGGAAGGCCTATGGCAAAGTAAATGAAATGAAATATTATACAGACACTCAAGGGATATTTATGAAGATTTATAACCATATAGGAACCATACTAATGAGATAATATTAAATGGAAAATGTACAGTGGTATGTAACATGGACTGTAATCTGTAAACCTCTAAACCACACACCAGAATAGAATAAAAAGATTGAGAGTGTGTCTGGATAGCAAAATTCTGTAATTTTGCTATATGCATTGCTTACAGCAAATTTTGCTTATGCATTTCCATAAATGTTAGTTTCTTCTTTGCTTCTGTATTTTCTAAATATCAATTACTGGCAACACATTAATTTTTATTTAAAAAATCTAATTTTTTCTTGACCTAGGATTAAAAGTTAGGATACAGAAGAAAAATTTTTCTCAGTGACTTTTTCCTTATGTAAGACTTTTTTTAGGGCCAGTGGGAGTTTAAAGTCAAAATTATGAGGGAGATTTTAATGTAATCAATAATTCCTCTAACAACAAGTTCAAAGTTTATTAAAGCAATGGCAAAGGTATGGCTAATAAAGTACAATAACAAATATCAGAATGTATAAGTAGATTTTTACCAGAAAACAAATTAATAATCAATTTTCAGGATTGTAAGAAAGGGGCTGGATTTAGTGACAATTTGGCAAACAAGATTCCAGAAGAATACAAAGAAAGTTGAATTTAATTAATGATGAACTTGGGGCATCTAAAGCAATAACCACTAGCCTTTCCGTGTGTCAACAAAGACTTATAATGCCTAGCTTACCCTAAACAACAAGAAAGGCTGAACCATTCTAAGTCACTATAACATAAATATACTTGCAAAGACTTTGGGAAAATAATGGGTGATTGCTGGTGGTGCCGTGCCTAAGGCATTTGACTACTAAGCAGAACTCTGGCAGCTCAAATCCACCAGCCACTCCATGGAAGGAAGACCAGGCACTCTACTTCCATTAAGATTTACTGTCTCAGAAACCCAAGGGGAATCACTGTGAATCAGATAATTGACTTGATGGCAGTGGATTAGGCTGTATCATAAAATGATGTTTAGAACCATTTCCTTGAAAATCTGATACAGAACTTTTGTTTCCACGATCAACATAATGACTTTCAAGGAGACCAACTATCTATTTCAGTTTTTATAACTGCTAAAACCACTAATTTTTCTATATTGTAGTGTTATTTTATTGCTTATCTTATCACCTACCTAAAGAGCTGAGAGTAAGCAATATTTTACATTTTAATGTACTAAAGCAAAGGAAAAATCTTTTCTAAATGTCTAAGGAGTAAATGTAATACTGTGATATATACCAACTTATTCTGATTGACAAGAACTATTCCTTTTTGAGAAGGAGTCACACTGTTAGGCCTTTTTTCACCTGGAAAAGAGAAGCCTCCTCATTTCATGCAGAGAATACTTAGTCCCAGAGTCAGCAAAACAGAACATAAATAGGAGCATATGTCTCCAGATTTCTAGTCGGACATTATTCCACCTAAGCTCTATTCTGTTCATTAGGTGCAACAGGTAAATATTTGGCTGTATTCTCATATAAAGTGATTTCAAGTCAGAATATTAGGTATTCTAACACAGATGAGATACACATTCATCTATAAAAGCCCAGACATATCATTGTTTTTGTTGTTATTTGCCCTCGAGTCGGACCCGACTCATAGCTACCCCTCCTTGGGTTTCCGAAGCGGCATCACTATGGAAGTAGATTGCCCAACCTTCCTTCCGAGGAGTGGCCGGTGGGTTTGAACCGCCAGCCTTCTGGTTAGCAGTCAAGTGTCTTAGGCACTATGCTACCAGAGCTCCCAGACAAATCATTAGCCACCTATAAATTTTATAAGCTTCAGACACACACCACATACACATACTTATTCATAAATCATGGTGAATTCAACAAGCTACACGTTTCAGCAGTGCACTCAACAGCAAAACAGATAAAAATAGTTAATGAAAATTTATTAACAGTATCCAGATCGTTAATTCAAATAGGTACACCATTTATGCTGAGAATATATCTTCTGATAGCTTACTGAAAATATATAAAACTTACAAGCTCTTTTTCAAAACCATTTTTCAGTCTCACATCTATGTACCTAATTCATCAAAATGTGTTTCCGGGCCATCTTCATCCATTACGGAGCACACCAACCTCGCCTTCAAGAACGTGGTCCACTTGTTAACAAGGCTGCGCTGTCCACCAGTGTCATTCTGAAATATTTTATCCAGAGGATATAATTTTGTAAACATAATCCAAATGATAAAATAAATAGTTGCTTATTAAAAATTCAACTGTGATTCTTCTTACTTGGGCATTGTCTATGATCCTGAAGGTTGGGAACATTAATCCCCACATCTGTACACTATTTAAAGAATAATATTTAGTATCATTTTACCAAACATCTGTAGTTATACCATTATCCTTTTATAGTTTGGTATCAACTAGAAATGATTCATATGAACTTCATAAATATATGCCTCAAAGATTTCTAATTTTAATATGCATTACAGAAATATTTTTTAAAATTATAGACAATATGTAATTTGTCTTTTGTTAATAACTATTGTCCGCAATATGAACATAAATTATTATTATGTTGTTGTTGTTATGTGCCATTGAGTCGGACCCGACTCATAGCGACCCTCCTTGGGTTTCCGAGGCAGTATCACTAAGGAAGTAGATTGCCCCATCTTCCTTCCGAGGAGTGGCTGGTGGGTTTGAACAGCTAGCCTTCTGATTAGCAGTCAAGTGCTTTAGGCACTACGCTACCAGAGCTCCTTATTATTATACACAGTAAATTCTACTTGCAAATTCTTCAGTGGTCAGGAGAGTGGGTTTGTCTTTACACCTATTGGTCCCAAATAATTCTCCTTTTATTTCTCTGTGTTATCAGTTCATCTCTAGTATTTCTAACCACATTTTAGTATACTTAATTCTCTGGTAGGGCTAGGGCAATGCCATTTAGATTATTTACAATTATATTCTCTAGGTAAAATATTTATGATTACTTTAGGCATAGCCTGTAAGGAGCTCTGGTGGACAGTGGTTGAAGCATTCAGCCACTATCCAAAAGGTCATCAATTCAAACCCACCAGTCATGCCTCCAGAGAAAGATAAGGCAATCTGCTTCCATAAAGATTTGCAGCCTTGGACACATTTAAGGCAGTTCTGCTCCGGCCCGTAGGGTGGCTAGGAGTCAGAATCAACTCAATGGCAGTGAATTCCATTCACAAATTCTTCCTTTCTCCTGGCTTTGCTGCCTTGTCTCAAATGGTTGAGAAGTAGTTGACTGCCACAATTAGCGGAGTAATGTAATACTTAAAGATAAACTATTTTAAATAGTAAATGCTTTAAGAAATGCTGTTGCACAAATGAAACTAATCATAAATGAAAAAGGCCAAGACTGTAAAAGTCCAGAATAGGAGAGCATGATGACTTTGTTTGAGTTTCTAGTTATAATTACTGTTTATACACAGAACTTTCTTGTTAGGTGTGGTAGTTAAGGTTGTTGTCAACTTCGTTGGGCCTGGTTGAGTGGCTGGGCAGCTGGATGTAGTTATTCCCCATGGTGAGATAGGTAATTAATTCCATGCTGGAATCTACTGGAGCAACTGAGTAGCTGCTTTAGGGATGTGGGCTGCTTCCAGTATGTACGAAGCAACTTTGAAGGAAGTCTCCAGCTTTTTGGCACACTTGAATCCTTCATGTAGCCAAGTATTTGTTCAACAGCCTGCTTTGCCCTGCTGATCTTAGGACTTCTGGATTTGAATTAGTGGCCTGCCATGTTGTTTGGTAATATTGGGACGGTGGCTTTTTACTTGTTGACCTTGGGTTTGTCAGCCTCAGTAGCTAGCAGCTGCCTGAGTGAAGGAAAACCTCCAGATTCAGTGGGCCAGGAGAAGGAGGCAGAGCTGAAGGCTAAGGTTAAAGGGATTTCACCCAGCCCCTAGAGCTTGGCACTTTGAACTCAGACTTCTAGCTTCCAAAATTGTAAGAGAATAAACTCCTGTTTGTTCAAGCCATTCCATTTGTGGTATATTCTTATCAGAGCGGCACTTGGTAACCAAAACATTAGGTAATAATTAAAACTATATTTAATAAATAATTTCTAAATTTTCACTTTTGTTAGCATTTCATCAATGATTTTCTTTTATTGATGCTTTTCTCTATTTTATTAGCAAGATGGTTTCCTTTCTTCTGGTAATAATATACAATTCAGTTATTCACTTTAATACCATTGCAATGAAAGAAAAAGTAAAAATTGTTCAAAACTGTTCATTTGTTTATTACCACAACAAAAATGTGTCCTTGAATTATCTTTTTTACTGAAATACAGTATGCTTATCTCATATAGTTGACGTGAATGAACATTATATAAAAATTGTCTTTTTTTCAATATTTTATTAATTTATAACCAAAACCCACACCAAACCCAACATCCTCAAGTCAATTTCAACTCAGTAACCCTGCCCTCTATGGTTTCAAAGGCTGTAAATCTTCAGAGAATCAAAGGCTGTAAATCTTCAGAGAATCAGACTGCCTCTTTCTCCAGCAGAGGGGCTGACTGATAGGTTTGAACCACTGACCTTTCCATTAGTAATTGAGCACTTTAACCAGTGTGCCACCAGAACTCCTTACTGTGTCACCAGTGATCCTTTAATTTATAATAGTAGACAATAAAAGCAGGAAGATCAAGTATTGGAAAAATAAAATGTGTATAGCTTGAATTGCTTATTCTTTGTTCAAATTAGAACAGCATAATACTTACAGGACATATTCTAGCAATCATGGAATGAATCTGTTTGGCGCTCCTGCTATTGTCAGTCAGTTTCTCTTTGAAGAAGAAGTACACCTTAGCATCATTTGGATCGGTGCCATCTGGGATGACGTGTGCATCCACAAACATAGGTTCTGTAAACAAATATAAAGACTATAGATGCTCATGATGAAAATCCATCTACTGTTCATCAAAGCAGACCACAGGCACAGGCTTTCTCCATCTACAGTGTGGAATAATTATGTAATGTTCACAGGAAAATATCTAAGAGCAGTAATTATATTTACTCCACATATCACATTCAGAATGTCAAGTGCCACCAAGTATAGTACCTTAAACCATTTCTCTCTCTGCAATACATTCTGGAAGCACAGCAGTTGTAAAAATTCTCTGTGCATTGATGAGATCCAAAATAATTGAAAAGCTTTTCTACTAGTGATTTCCCATAGAATCTGGTGGCCATTTCATTGGGGGAAAAAATGTTTATTTTTCGAAGTGTGGTTTTCAATTTTGTATATATAAACTCAAATTCACTGAAGCAGAATGAGGGGTTGAGGCGCCAAGGCCTGAAAAACATATTTTCTTAAAATGCAGCATATGAAATGATAAGGAAATTTGTCAAGGAAAAAAAAAAAATCATTCAGTTGAACAAATAGAGGATGTCTTTATTTCAAGAACAAAACAACTTTTAGTATACTCTATTTCCAGATATAGAAGCTCTGGTAGCATAGTGGCTAAGGCACTTGACTGCTAACCAGAAGGCTGGCGGTTCAAACCCACCAGCCACTCCTCGGAAGGAAGGTTGGGCA
>NW_006921594.1:22963958-22969004 GCF_000298275.1 Orycteropus afer afer
GGCACATAACAACAACAACAACATTTCCAGATATACGGGAAGAATAATTTCAAGAAATAAGTGGACAATCAATGCTTTCTTGTGGTGGCTTATCAGTGAAATAAGATGCTTAAGCATAGTGATTCATGCTTAGCTGTGTGATGTTAGCTGATGCCAAATTTAGCAGCAGTCAGAAATTTTCCCCAAGGTGAAATGACAGGAATCTTAGTGGTTTTTCTCTTCTCTTAAACTACAGCAACTGATTGGAATCATACAGCAAATTCAAATGAACACTTTGCATGATGTGAATTCCATGTGACTAAGAATTAGACACAGTTGAACACTAATAATAATAAAGTTATCATACCTATGATTTCTATTAAATATTAGTAAAACTATAAAAATAATATTTACTAGTTTTATAATTTATACAATCTAGGAATCAAAAAATAAGAGTTTCTTAATATCACCTATTCATTACATGTAAATGTCAAACAAATCCAGCATATATTTTACAGTTAGTATTATTAAAGTATTTAAAACAGACTAAGCTTAACATATATATAATTGTAATCTCTTATAATTAAACAACTGGAGAAGATGTTGGATTTCTTCTTTAGAGGATGCTGCTGTATTGTTAGTATGATGAATATCATTGTCACTTTTATTCATGTATCCTATGAGAGTTGTATGATAATTGACAAAATAAAGAGTTGAGATATGAACTATAGGCTATTTAAGTTATTTGCCTTAAATATTTTAAATCATAATGTATGGAATGAATAGTAATCATATCATGAGCTAGTATTTTCATTTATTAAAGAATTTCACCTAATTTCCACCACAGAATTAAATAAATTAGTTTAAGACACAATACTAAAAAAATGCAGAAAATGTTGTCTTACCACTTAGCCATTTAGAATTGTGTTGATCAGTTCTGACTGCGTTTCTCTTAGTTAAACTTCGAAAAATAGCAGCATCTGTCCCCATGAAATCTATATACATTCCAGAGAAAAGCTCCTCATCTATGAAGAAATGAGAAATGTCAGAACGATTTTTAATGTATTTTGAAAGTTGTTATAGAAATTGAGGGCAGTTTAGTTAGAGTAGATTATCGCACATACTGTTGAGTATCACACATACTGTTGAGTATCACACATACTGTTGAGTCTTTATAATTTTTAACTGGTTTCCATTGTCTACCAAAAAATAACATAAATTTTAACCTATTTTCATCATTGCCTATATTTAAAAAAATACTACTATATTAAAAAAAAAAAAAACCGACTAACCCACAAACAACTTTATTCTATACATAAAGGAAAATTCTGCAGCCAACACATTGTTGTTGTTATGTGCCGTCAAGTCGGACCTGACTCATAGCGACCCCTCCTTGGGTTTCTGAGGCAGTATCACTATGGAAGTAGATTGCCCAACCTTCCTTCTGAGGAAGTAGCTGGTGGGTTTGAACCGCCAGTCTTCTGGTTAGCAGTCAAGTGCCTTAGGCATTACACCACCAGTGTTTCTCAGCCAATACATAGTAATATTAAATATGAATGCTTATATAGTGTGTATCAGAAATGGCAGGAATGATATATGTCTAAAAGATAATAAAAAATTTAATTGTCATGAATAAAAACAACCATAATAATGAGAAAACTTGGTTTCTAATTGTGGCATTACTAACAAATTGAGAATCGTTGTTGTTGTTATGTGCTGTCAAGTCTGACCTGACTCATAGCGACCCCTCCGTGAGTTTCTGAGGCAGTATCACTACTGAAGTAGATTGCCCAACCTTCCTTCCAAGGAGTGGCTGGTGAGTTTGAACCGCCAGCCATCTGGTTAGCAGTCAAGTGCCTTAGGCACAACGTTAACAGAGCTCCCAACTGAGAATTAGGAGTAAGTAATTTAAGAGCCCTGACTTTCAATATTCTTATCTGTAAAATACGTAGACTGAGTCATGATTTCAGAAATTCTCATTACATATGAAAAATTCTACGATTTCACTAAATAGTTTGAACATAATATTTATATTATTTATGACATTGATGGCACATTAAAATTACTAGTCAATAATACTATGGACTAAAGGACTTCATCATTAAAAGTATATTGTTTTATTTTTTGTGCTAGAAAGCTTCTATTAAGATAAATGAAGTGCTCCATTTTCAATTACAATTAAAGTAAAAAAAATAGTAGAGACAAGAAAGAAAATACATTTAAAAGCTAAGTTAAAGTATCCCTATTAATGACATATTCAAGTATTTCAATCAGTACACACATAACATTAAACATTTAGCTTATTTTTTAAGATCCATATTAATTTTTATCCTAGTAGGAGCAGTAAGCGTTTGCTTGGTAAGAAGCAATGTGAGCCTGGAGAATAAAACAGTAGCTAAATATCTATTTTTGAAAGAATCAAATTTATCAGGTCTGACCCAGTGAAGTGTTATGCAGCTGTGTTCTTTGACTAACATTCTAGGATTACTCTCCTGGTTACTTTCAGATTGTGGTACTCTTGGCAGGACTGGGACATTTTGAAGCACTCTAGACTCACTCTTTAGTAATAAGTAATACCAGTTGGCCCAGAAAAGAATGGAGAATGGAATGTTTTGAATATGTGCTCACTAGGGAGCTCTGGTACTGTAGTGCCTAAGGCACTTTACTGCTAACCAGAAGGCTGGTGGTTCAAACCCATCAGCTACTCCTCGGAAGGAAGGTTAGGCAATCTACTTCCATAGTGACACCTAACACCTCCAAAACCCAAGGAGGTGTCTGTATGAGTTGGGTCTTTATGAGAGGTGTCTCTATGAGTTGGGTCCAGCACCTGATGGATCTGAACTGCATACCAACCTCAGGTTACCAGCCTGGTGCTTTAACCACTGTGCAACCAGGGGTCCTATAACAATGACTAAAAATAGCTAAAGAACACTAACTTTGCACAAGAGGTTAGATATCACAGCTACTTGTACAATCTAGTTATGTCCAACTGCACATAAGAACAATAACAGCAGGTCATGAACCAGCCCCCTACCAGTAACAAGCAGGTATGACAACCATTGTGTCACTCTGCTCTCCTTCTGAGGTTATAAGGAGTAGAAACTATGTATGAAGTTATTTTTGAAAAATTTAACTTTAATTTCATCAAAATTCTGTGAACATTTGTGAAGCATAAACATGTGTATTTGGTTATAAAATGAACACTTTGTAGTTAATTATTTCACATTTTTGTCATACTCTATTACCCTCAAAACAGTGAGTTATGATTTCCTGCTGTTTAATAGATTGATTAGCACAGCTATCAGAACTCTCATATCTGTTTCCAGGAAGGAAAAGAAGAAAGACACTCAGGGGTTAGTGTACGGTAGAGTGGGCCAATTCTAATCCTACTGCATGCCACTTTATTAGTTATGTCTTAACCACCACAAAAGCCTACATGATTAATTGGTTTCATTTCCTGTCATAAATCCTCAATAAACTTACTGACAAATTAGGAAGTTTCTGCTTTATTTTATATTAATAAATATTTTATTTATTTATTTTTAGAAAGAATTCTGCTTGAGAGGAGGGATGTTATTTTCTACTGGATTTCTTTGCAGGGCTTTAGGCAAAGATAAACTTGTGCCTTTGAATCTTAATCAAAACATATTTTGTTTTCCAATTTTATTTCCACTGACCAGGAAAATGTTACAAGGTTTAGAATAGGCTCTTTAACAGCCATCATCTACCTTTTGTGTGTGCAGGCTATAAAAAATCCACTCCGTTGAGTCGATTCAAACTTACAGAGGCCCTGTAGGAGAAAGTAAAACTGCCTGAAAGGGTTTCCAAGGCTGTAAATCTTTATAGAATCCCATGGAGCGCCCGATGGATCTGAACTGCATACCGACCTCAGGTTACCAGCCTGGTGCTTTAACCACTGTGCAACCAGGGGTCCTATAACAATGACTAAAAATAGCTAAAGAACACTAGCTTTGCACAAGAGGTTAGATATCACAGCTACTTGTACAATCTAGAATTCCAGTTCTCAGTATTTCTTGGGAGTTAAATAGACAGAAGTATTCTATCCAATGTATGTTTTGCAGTGTGTTACAAAGGAACAGAAATGATAAAATCACACTCGGTAAAAGGAAGATGACTAACTACATAAGTCTACTGCCCTGAAATAAGACATCGGCAGAGTTAATTTTAGAACAACTTTAATTAGGACAGATGAAATGATAAAAATAAGTTTACAAAGGTTTCTACCCCTGGTAAAATAGAAGGTCAGAGAAAACTGTCAACTAATGGATTGACACAGGGGCTGCAACCATGGGCTCCAACAGCAAGGATTGTGAGGACGGTACAGGATTGGGCAGTGTTTCGTTCTGGTGCATGTAGGGTCTCTGGGAGTCGGAACTGACTAGACAGTGCCTAGCAATAACAATAAAAACTCTTCTTACCTTCATTTTTTAAGGTAAGCAAATTATTTAATCACTTACTTTGATAGAACAGATTATAAAGTTAATCTGAACAGTGAGAAATAGTATAGGAACATGAGCATAGGAATTGAAGGCTCAGGTCCTTAAAAAATCAGGAGGGCACATATATAATTCTCATTTTGTAAACAATTTCAGCTTTCTAAAGGCAAAACTATTAAAGGATATATCACAATTTAACAAAAAATTTATAATGCTTTTATCTAGTCATTTTTTTTATTTTGAACAATATTCAATTAAATTAAAAATTCCAGTATTACTGTGTAAACAGATCTTGAAAGTTTGCTTTTATAACATTTAACTTGAACAAAGTGAAGACTTTTTTGTATAAACTTAGCTATTATGATACATATCATAAAGTTTCTAGAGATGAAAAGAAATTCCTTCCTCATAAAGAAAAGACTTTTCAAGATCCTGCTCCTGTAAAATAGTATTTGAGAAATTATCTGAAAAGACCCAGTATCAGACATAATTGGATATATTGTAGTTTCAAAGCTTTTTGACATTTTGTCCACATGATATACTTTTTGCTCTCCCCTGCCCAACTTGACTGAATATAGAAATAATATAAAAATAATATATAGAAATAATT
>NW_006921594.1:22969104-22972306 GCF_000298275.1 Orycteropus afer afer
ATTTTTTTTTACTTTCTTAATTTTCACCCATTTAATTGGCAAAGAATGAAATTCTACCACTGGCATAGAGAAAATGAAGAGGAATAATCATCTATCTACTATACATTTAAAATAATGAAATCTGAGATTCATCATAACAGTTAATTCATGATAATACAGACATTTTCTAAGTGTCTTAATTAACCAGAACAAAAACTTTTTAAAATGAACCACTGAAAAGTATCTGATGCTTGAGTCTCAAAGAAATATTGATTTGTTGATGTATGTATCAGCTAACATTTGGGTCTGGCACTTAAATTATGGAGAATGAGACAAAAAGTGACTTTACCACTACCTCTTTCTTAGTACAGCAACTTCTAGACAATCCCCAGAGATTGTATTTGGCCAATAAACATAAATTGTTCTCCTTTAATTTGGTAGAAAGACCATTTCTAATAATCTGTAAAAGATAACTAAAACATGAGGAAAAGTTGGTATTGTTTGTGGTAGGAAAACAATTATGAAAAGCATTGAAAAATTATTGTATACATGGACATACCTTGTTGTCAGTGGTTCACTTGCACTAGGAATGACAGCATTCTCAGATGAAAAATTACATGCTTTTTATCATAAATGTTCTTAGAAAAGAGAAATGAATATATTTCTCAAACACTCCCTTTCTTCCTATTATTTTATTGATATGTTATCAGTCATGCAACCATACAAAATAGCATTTTGTGTTATGAATTTTTGTGTTTGTTATTTTATATTGTACCCACCACTACTTCTTTTATTTTGTACTTACTGATCATAACAGACACTGTATTCACATTGGGGTTGAAAGAGCAACGTCCTTTTCCAGATTCACACTTGGAGTCAATCATAAAAACTTGGTCCTTTATTGTAGATAAAATTGAAAATATAGTTGCAATAAATAACTTAATAGTTAAACAATTGTTCTTTAGTAAAACAAATAAGCATCAAAAATAATATGTCCTGTATTGGTTGTTTAGGACTTCCAAATCACTGTATTAAGATGTATGGAACCTAAAAAAAGAATCCATATGTATAATATAAGCTAAATTCAGAAGGTCTAATTTTCATCCCATTACACTCTTCATAGCACTAATTCAACAGAGTTCTCAAATTAGCACCAGGAAAAATCACTTGAAAATTAAGGATCATTATAAACCTGAACCCGTAGTAGACCTTGGCCAAAAGGAGAAAACTATTCACAAAGGAAAAATGTATATAAAAATGTATATAAAATGTATATAAGGCAATATCAACAATATTTCCAAAACTATTATGACATTTTTTAAAATTAGATTTTATATCAAGACTTAATTTTGTTACACAAGGCATTACACAAAAAATAATAATTTAGATAAAAATTGGGTCATTTACTCCTTCATGTATTTATTCAACAAAAATTTATTGAGATCTACTCTGTGGCAGGCACTGTCTAGACATTGGGGATAAAGTAAACAAAACAAACAAAATCTTTGTCTTCAAGTAATTTATAATCAAATACAGGAGACTGAAAATAAATAGAATAAATAAGTATAATGTGGAGTATGTTGTAGATCCTTGGGTGATACAAGTGGTTTGTGATTGGCTGCTAACCTAGAGGTTGGTGGTTGAATCCCATTAAGTGACTCCACACGTAAAAGGCCTGGTGATTCATTTTTGTAAAAATACAGCCAAGAAAACTCCATGGAAGAGTTCTGCTCTGTAACACATGGGGCTTCATGAGTTAGAATCGACTCCATAGCAACAGGTTTAGTTTGGTATGTGGAGTATGGGAGATCATGCCCAGTGCTAAGCAGAAATATTAAAGCAGGAAAGAGAATTGGGCAGATCACTGATTAGGGTATATGAGTTCAATTTGATATATAGTGGTGAGGGCCGTTCACTGAGATGGGATAATTTGTCAATATAAATATTTATTTTTCTAATATAAAGTTTACAAGATACTACTAAAATTCAAAGGGAAGAGTAATAATTTTTTTTTTTTTTAGATTGGATCAATGATTTAAAAGAAAGAAAACAGCAGTGAGTCTGATTCACAGTGGTCCTTTAGGTCAGAGTAGAATGGCCCCAATAGGTTTCCAAGACTGTAAACTTCATGGAAGAAGGCTGCCACCACTCTCTCTAGAGCAGCTGGATGATTACCAACTGACCTTCCAGTTAGCAGCCAAGCTTAACCACTGCACCACCAGGGCTGCTGGATCAGATGACAGAGAACTTTAGTCATCAAGCTAAGGCTTTGGGAAGTGATCTTAAAAGCCAAGTAGTTTAGCAGGCTATGTGGTATATAAAAATATATTAACACTTTTGTCAATCATGGGAGATCAGAAGGCAGTATTTGCATGGGGAGATCACTCAGATGGCAGGAATGCATAGGAGAGAAGGAAACTGTGTTGGTTATGTGTGTGTGTCTACTTGGCTGGGCAGCTGGTGGTGGTTATTCTCCATGATGAGACTGGAAATCATCTCCATGATGGGCTCTACCACAAGCAGTTGAGTAGCTGCTTTGGGTCTGTGGTCTGCTTCCCGTGTATAAGCAGCAGCTTTGGGAATGGTTTCGAGCTTATGGCACACTTGGACCCTGCATGTAGCCGTGTCGTTGTTCAGCAACCTGCCTTGCTCTGTTGACTTTAAGACTTAGAATGGACTTGAATTAATGGCCTGCCATGTGGTTTGGTAACATCAAGACTGTGGCTTTTTACTTGTCAACCTTGGGCTTGGCAGCCTCAGCATCCAGCAGCTGTCTGAATGAGAGGTGTCTCTAGCTTCAGTGGGCCGGGAGCTGGAGGCAGAGGGGCTTTCACCCAAGGTTGAAGGGCTTTCTCCCAGCCCCTAAAGCCTGGAACTTAGCAGCTGGATAAGCCTCCAAATTGTATGAATAAACTCCTATTTGTTAAGGCCATCCCATTTGTGGTATATTCTTGTTAGAGTGGCACTAGGTAACCAGAACAGACACAGAAAAAGGTATCCACAGGGAGGAAGTGAGAAGAGAGATGTTACATTGTGGGGATTATAATCAATGTCATGAAACAAAATGTGTATGAAGTGCTATAAGGAAAATGAATTGGCTCTGTAAACTTTCACCCAAATTACAATAATTAAAAAAAAAATCAATATTTTTGGAATGGAAATGAAAGGATCAAAACTTTGATTTAAAAGAATTATCTTGTGTTTTCAGCAATTTGGGAAAGGC
>NW_006921594.1:22972425-22973220 GCF_000298275.1 Orycteropus afer afer
TAATAAAATAAATACAGACCAGAAAGAAACTAGATGGTGAAAGATTAGGAATGAAGGCATAGTGAAATGTCTCATGGTCATAGATCTCTATAAAGGTATCAAAAAACAGACAGTATTTCCAACAGAGTTTAATGTTGCAGATTAGTTAGGTTAGTGTAGGAGAAGGCACAATGACTGAGGAAGTCAATTTAATCATGAAAGAATCCTGGTCATTAATCAGTTTTAGTTAATGGATAGGAGTGAAAGTCTGGAAAGGTTTAATAAGGACATGAACACAACATAAAAGCAGAGAATGTAGCCTGTTGGTCTGAGATACATTGTAGTGGCATAAAAGAGTGAAAACGAAGAGTTGAAAAAACTCACCAAGATAATGATTTTTAAGAAAAGGAAAATGATTGCACTTTTAACAGGAAAAAATAAAAAGTAAAAAGTAAATCCAGGGGAAAGAATGAAGAATAAAGCAGAGTGATGGAGGTTACTGATCAAAAAATTTTATAGGTAAGGAAAATGTATAATTTTTCTTCTGAAAAAGAGGGAAAGCTTCAAGAGATGATGAAACATACCAGGATGTTGACTCATTTGCTTCAAAAAGTGCAGAGAGTAATTTGGATAACTGTGATATTCTTTGTCACCTGTGATATTCTTGGTCAGTCAAGTTAAGGTTATCTTCCTGATGAGTGTAGGGTTAGGGACTTCAATGAAATTCAATTATTGGAACAAATATTATAGAGATATATGATAAAATCAACCACAGATGAGATGTGTGCAAGAATCTGCAGCAAAATTAGCCAATTA
>NW_006921594.1:22973615-22998958 GCF_000298275.1 Orycteropus afer afer
TATTACGTAATACATAGGGAGCTCTGGTAGCATAATGTCTAAGGCTAACCAGAAGGCTGGTGGTTCAAACCCATCAGTCACTCCTCGGAAGTAAGGTTGGGCAATCTACTTCCGTAGTGATACTGCCTTGGAAACCCAAGGAGGGGTTGCTGTGAGTTGGGGCCGACTCGATGGCACATAACAACAACAACAGCAACAACATAATATATAAATATTATATATTTAAACATTTTTTGGTCATCATGTCCCTTGTACAGTGCACATTATTATTATTATTATTTTTACTGTGCTTTAGTTGCAAGTTTACAGAGTTTGTTTTACATTCAACATTTCATGTACATTTAGTTTCACTCCCCATTTACCACCCCCAACCCTAAACCAGTCTCCTCCCCTCACTACCCAGTAACCACCACTCCCCATACCCCTCATAATTATGGACTCCTGTGTGTCCCACATTTCCTCTGTGTGAATGTTACCCCTCTGATACCCGGAGGTCGATTGCTCCAAAGGATGCATCTGCGTAGAGTTTGTGGGTGTGTTGCCCTGGTTTGAGTGGTGTGCTTGTACATCTTGTTTACTATTGTCCTGAGAGCCAGGCCCTGGGAGTGAGTTTTATTCCAGGCCCAAAATGTATCCTAGGGCCATAGTATTGGGGGTCCCACCAGACTCCATGTGATCAGTAGTTCTGGTCATTATTGTGTTTTTGGATTTTGTCCACATTTTTCCCTCCCACTTTATCCAGAATCTTCAGTTTTGATCCTTTCCTGAGTGGTTGACATTGGTAGCCAGGCACCATCTAGTTCTTCTGGTCTTGAGGTCCATCATGTCCTAGGGCTGATTGCTTCCAAATGCTTTTGTTTTTTTTTTGCACTCTTCTTTACTTCCAATGATAGGAGAACATTAGCTGCATCTCAGATGGCCTCTTGAAAGTTTTTAAGACCCCAGTTGCTACTCACCAATGTAGGATGAGGAACAAGATTTTTATGTATTTTGTTGTGCCAATTGAGTCTGTAGTGCCCCAGTACCATGGTCCTGAGTAGATCCATTGGATCTCTCTCCCACAGTGTCTGGCTGTCTGTGAGGGATTGCTCTTTTGGATAGTCACTACTGAAATGCTATAGAAAGATTTTGAATTAGTCTCTCAAAATAATACCAAAATCATAGGGTATAATGAAATGTGTAATGTTCCAAAAGTGAAATGGGATCATAAGCTATGCTCTAAAGTCAAATTAATTACAATGAATATGAGCATATGAAAGGTGTTGGATAGAAGTAAAATTAAATAATTCATGTATGCGCTAGCTTAACCTGGTTCACTTTTGGATTGATTTCAAATAGATAAAAAAATTCTGTGTGGTGTTAGCAGTAAGTACTACCCCAGGTCACTACAAAGAAATGTTAGGAATTAAGAAGAATAATTCTCTTAAAATTCAAATTTCTGCCTCATAATGTGGTCATTTTATCCCAGAGGACCTTTTAGCCTAAACTGAAAGAGAATTAATACACATATAAACACTAAACCAAAAAAACCACACCATTGCTGTCAAGTCACTTCCAATGCATGGTGACTCTATAGGACAGAGAATTATCCACAGGGTTTCTAAGACTGTATGTCTTTACAGAAGTAGATGTCACATTTTCTCCCAAAGAGTGGCTGGTGGATTCGAACTATGAACCTTTAGGTTATCAGCCAAGTGCTTAACCACTGTTCCAACAGGGCTCCTAATCTAAACATTAAATGTTGATAAAATTGTGCAGGTCTACATTTAAATGTAGTTTTATATACTACAGACATATAACGGTAACATTATGGTAAAGCCTTTTGACTACATATAAAATATATAAAGTTTAAAAATTCATAACAGTCTTCATTTCAAAATTGGCTCTTAATTTGTTCACATAGTATTTAGATGGATTATATCAATTAATGGAAATGCTTTCCTTTGAAACATATCTTTTGAACTGAGACTAAAGTAGTTCATATTTAGCAAAGTCATTAAAAATACATTTCATGCTGTTGTTCCAAAGGAGATTGTAGTTTGGACAGGCTTTCCAATTAAACCTTGAAGTGCATAGGGGGGCAGTTTGTGCATGGGAAAATGATTTTATTTGAAATCTTTGCTCTGAAAACTGCTCTGCTATTGTTGGCCTGCACGGTGACTGCACAGCCTTCAGTAGAGTCTCTGACAGATTGCAGACGTCTGAGGTAGCTGTTTATTTAATCAATTGATCACAGGCATGTGGTTCTCATGACAAGCTCAATGCAGTCAACTGTATTCTTCCAAGAAGCATAGCTTCACTTTTCCTTTAAGCATTTTAATATTTCCTATCATCTTGAACCACATTTGGAACTGACTCAAACTGGAGTCAAATTGTTATCTCTCAGTTCTTTTTAAATCATTTTTAATTTACCAAATGTTACACATGTTAAATTACATATCTGAAAAACAGTAAGTAAATAATAAAATAATACAGAAAGAATCATTGTTCAATGATATTAGTTCTAAAGTCAATTAATTCTTGTTGAAAGGAAAGTAAACTTTATAGGGTATATCAGAGGCTTTATTTAATCCTTTCCACAATTCTGTTCTTTAAAATTGGATTACATCATTCTTGAAGAACTGGACTTTCTAGAATTTAGTTGCATAATGAAACCCAATTAAGATAATTTAAATCCATTCAGTTGAAAAATAATTATGTTAAGTCAAACAACGTATTTGTCTAAAAGAAGTTGGGAAAATTCTTTTTGTCTATTCATAGTTTCCTATGTCAACAGGTGTGGAATGGGATAAACATAGTCTTAAATATCACAGGTAAAGCTCAAACATCCATATATTTGACTACATGTGAGTTATATTGACTGAAAAACCAAGTTTATTGTGAAAGGGTAGAACTGCCCCAGTGGAGTTTCCAAGGCTGTAACCCTTCCTCTGTGGAGTGGCTGGTGGGTTCCAACCACTCACCTATTGTTAGCAGCCAAGTGCTTATCACTGTACCACTAAGGCTTCCTATGTATTCAACTAGTCTTTAGCTAATTTTTGGTTCACCCTGTCCCATATCATTTTAAAATATAAGAACAAGGCTAGCATGACCTAGTACTGTCTGAGGCTGGTCTGAAAAGAAAATGTGGTTAATTAATTATATCAACATATTTTCAACTAAGGCACTTGGCATCCTCCATTATTCACATTGTACAGTCATGTAGCTCAGAAGGGCTTACCAACTTTGAGAAACAAGTAAGAACTTAATTAAGATAGATCTTAGACTGTAAGTTTAAGAAAGACTATTTTTCACATTGCAGAAAATATTATCCATGCTTTCTACTTAAAGTAATCAGAAAATCGAAACATTTTCCTTTTCTTTATTTTTAACAGCTTTTCCATTCAGAAATCTCTGTATATTTTTTTTTTAAATCAAAGACAAACAGCTATACTTTCATTAACTTGAGAGACAAGAACCATATGTAACACAAAAAAAGTCTTGAAATATTTTTATGGATATTGACTGCATTTCTAAGTTTTTACTCTAAAAACTTTTAAAGAGTTTTTTTAAAATTTTTGCCACTAACATGAAAACTAAAAATCACTTACCTCTGATCTCCTCCCTCTGTTCAAATAAGTACAGACTGGACTGAAAGCACCACTCCCACAAACATACAGATGAGTGCGGTTGAAAGCCTGAATTACACGGACGAAGTTCCCACAGCCATGCTAAGAGAACAGGGAAATACTCAGTTAATAACTCAATGCTATTTATGTTATAATTTCAGATTCTGGATGATAGGCAACAATAAGGTAACATCATAGTGTAATGTGTAATCCTACGCCATTGACACATTATGGATGTACTTTAAAAGGTAATTCCAGAATACTCATCTAATTTCTGGAAGTACCAAAGCAAAGATTAAGACTTGATGTTACTTTAGAAAAAGAATGAAGTCACCAGTAATCACAAGAATCTTACTGGAAAGAGTCACTCAACAAATATTTGGTATCTACCTTATGCCAGGCAATAGTCTAGCCCCTTGGGTATTCATAGTGAATAAAATAGACAACAATGTCTACGAACTAGGACTTGAACCATGGCTATGCCACAAACCAGCTAATCTGTAGGAAGGGACTCACTAGCAATAAGGCAGACTCCCACAATGTCTGATGCTACGTCCACAAGAAAGCAAAAGGAAAAGCAAGTGGCCTGAGTTAATTATTTGAAATCATTATCTAGCTTCTTTCCAGGTCCATTGAACCAGCTTTAGTTTTTGTCATTATTTTTAACCTGGACCATGGCAATGGTGTCAGTTCCATCCAGCTAATATTTACTGAGCTCACAGTCTATGTAAGGCACTGTGTGTGGTGCTAGACACACTGGCATGCAAAGACTCAATTGCTGCTTTCAGAACAGGAAGGACGTGATCCATCAGGCTGTGGTAGGTGCTATATTCGGGCTATAGTTTTCTTTCCTAAAGGATTATAGAAGGAAGGAAGGGACGCTAGGTAATGCTATCTGTGTGTGAAGATGTGAGAGGAGTCATTTGAACTAGGTCTTGAGGAAGAAGCTAGAAATTATGAGAGGCCAAGGGGGAAGGAAAGAACGTTCCAACAGAAGAAAGAGTATGAGCAACACAGAGACATGAGCATGCAGGAATGACTTGGTAAACATGCCTGGCATGGATAGAGGATTATTGGGAAATGAGAACAAAAGGAATTTAGAGTTGGACTTTTATGCCACAGTCTGCAGATAGACTAGAGGTAGATTTGAGCATGGAGATGTCAGAGCCAGATGACCTGGGTTCAAACCCTGGATCCACCTTTTGCTACATGTGTGGCCTTGAAACAGTTCTTAGCCTCACTGAGTTTCAGTCTTTTTATCTGTAAGATGGCAATGAGAGTATTTGTTGAGAGGAATATATTAATAAAGCATTGGAATAGTATCTGGTGCATAATAAACACACACTAGTGTCAGCTATTAAGATTCTTTCGTTGTAATGCCTATTACAATTCTCAGCACAAACCCTCTGAAATGAACAGGGCATTTGTCTTGCTACAAAAAGGACATGGGGGCGGCTTCCTCCTCTAACTTCATGACGGGGAATAAATCACCATTAGCAGCCTAAGGCTGATACCTATGAGGTGGAAGTCAGACATGCCACCACCCTCCAAACTTTTTACCAATTCTCACATCAACTGTCACTCCCATGGCACTCACTGCTCTGCTGGGTTTGATAATTTATTGCAGTGGCTACATGGAACTCACAGATAATACTCACAATTATGGGTTTTACTAAGGAAGTAACAGGTTACAATTAGGTTCAGAATTGTTCAGGATATCATTCTCTGATCAGGACAGCCTCCCCCTGCATGCCCATAGGCATGCCTCTCTTTGGCCCTTCACCTCTTAGCCTGGCCTCTGCCCTACTTGGGCAAGTGTTACAAAGCTCTTTTAGCTCTGATGATAGGTGCACCAAGGCACACCCCTCTCCTAAGCAAGCCCACCACTCTTTCTCGCACTGGTCTCTTAATTCTGTTGCCTCTGTTGCTGCTGTCTCTCTGCCATAGGCTTGGTGAAAGGATTGATTGTGGACCCAAGGATGCACTCCAGTCCAGGCTTTTTGTCTTGATGGTAGTGAGATCTCCCATTTCCACTCTGGGATGGCTTATTTTAAGTCTAACAAGATGGCAGAACTGACCAATCCTCACCCACATCAGGGTTTCATACACTTTATTTTCATAGTCCAACCCCAAGATGCTGCCATGTATTTTATTCACATTACTAACAAGGACTTCTGATAGTGTAGTGCCTAAGGTACTTGACAGCTAACCAGAAGGCTGGCAGTTCAAACCCACCAGCCACTTCTCGGAAGGAAGGTTGGGCAAACTACTTCTGTACTGATACTGCCTCGGAAACCCATGGAGGGCTCGCTATGAGTCGGGTCCGACTCCATGGCACATAACAACAACAACAAGCTATCCAGTCTCCCTGGTGGGTCACAACACATACCACATTTACATATTTCTACCTACTCATCTGATGGGAGTCACAAAGACCATGGCTAGAAGAGCCATACCAAGTAATTCACTGCACCACACCTGCATAGGGCTTAGCACAGGTCCTGATCATAGTAGATATCTATGAAAAAAAAACTGAGGGAATGAATGAAAGCTAGTGGTGGAAACTTCAGCATGAATAAATAATCTGGATTATACTGTTTAATGCCCTTTCAAAACTATTTTCCTAGTAATACGTTAAGTGTAAATTCAGGCTATTAACATAAAGTAGGATATCATAATATTTTTATTTTATATATACATATATTGTTGTATGCCATCAGGTTTATTCTCATTCATATATACATCTATATCATGAAATCCTGGAAGGCTATATCAAAAATTAAGAGTACAATTTGAGTAGTACAATTATTACTTAACAGTTATACAGCATTTACTGTATTATGGACTCCTCAGAGCACTCTGAAAATATTAATTCTCTTAACAACTTGAGGAACTCTAGTGGTACAGTGGTTAAAGCACTGGGCTTCTACTTAAAAGGTCAGAGTTTGAACTCACCAGCTGCTCTGTGGGAGAAAGATGTAGTCTGCTTCCATAAAGATAAATAGCTTTGGAAACTATATGGAGTAGTTTTACTTTTTCCTATTTGGTCACTATTAGACTGAATAGACTTTCATTTTTTTGTTGTTATAGTTGCTGTTGTTTTTGGTTTCTTAACAACCTGATAAGGTAGGTACTACGAGTATGCCCATTTCACAGATAAGGTAACTGATTTTCAAAGTCCTCAGGGTCACAGAACTAAGAAGAGATTGACTTCCATTGTTTTATAGATGCTTTTCCAGGCTTTCTAAAATTTCTGTATAGAATATGCATTAGTTTTATAATATAAAAACAGGTATAACTTAAAAAATGCTCTGTGAATAAATTCATATGTGAATAAAGCTTCAAAATCTTTTATTTTTCTTGGTTCATACTATGCAAAGGAAAAGTATCTCTGTATTATTTTTTAATTGTCTTGGTCTATAATACCTCTTTGGTCTGAGGAGTAAATAAAAATATTTTGATAAAGTTAATCCTAAGGAATATATATAATTTCCAGTAGTTTAAGATTATCTGGTTACAGAAACAATAAAAGTAAACTACTGATATTCTACAATTAATAAATGGAGTTTATTATACACACACATGTACACCACACACACATATATATACAAATACATTTCTGTTTGTTTTTCAATGATCATTTACAGTGCTTACTTAGTATATTCATTAAACTCCACCTACCTGGATATACGTTAAACAGCATGTGCTATTGTTTAAGTTCAATTTATTTAGGGTATGAATAAAATATTAATGTTTAGAAATAAGTGAATCATATAGGAATGTGAAGACATAGCAGCAGAGAAAGAATGGTAAGTATGTTACATATTTTTAATTAAGGCAGAAAATTCACTGTATAATGTATAATGATTGTGGTAATGATTTTTTTTTTTTTACAAACCGTAGTTTATTATTACGTTGTTGTTTTGGTTGTTATTTGCCATCGAGTCAAACCTGACTCATAGTGACCCCTCCTTGGGTTTCCGAGGTGGTATCACTATGAAAGTAGATTGTCCAACCTTCCTTCCGAGGAGTGCCTGGTGGGTTTGAACTGTCAGCCTTCCGATTAGCTGTCAACTGCCTTAGGCACTACACTACCAGAGCTCCTTTAGTTTATTTTAGTGTTATGGTATTTTAGTATCTGGGACCAAATTTTAAATTCTAATGAGTTATATCTCATAAATTAACTGCTTACATTTTTTAATTCTAGTTAAAACTTCATGTAAAAATCTATAAAACTAAGATACTTGATAGTTTCATTTTTCTTCAATTATTATACCAGTACAGATTTTAAAGTTCTCCACATTATTTTTTTAGTAAAAGATGATTAGTATATTTGAAAGCAGAAAAAAATTAAGTTATCCAAAATTTACTTCTATTGTTTCCTATAAGGATTTGATATAGACATTATATTAATCCACAAATATTAATAAACCCATCATCCACTCTGTTCTACTCCCAGCTTCTGACAGACACTTGGATCACATCCCCAAATTTTCTTGCTTCCAACTCCAACTATTTAGATCTGGTTCATTCAGTCAAGAATTATATAAAGTGCTCACTATGTGCAATGTCCAGGACTGAGTAACGGGGATAATGATGCTACACAGGGTTTACAATCAGTGAAGAGAGACTTGGAATTTTCTAAAGTGCTAGAATGTTTCAGGTATACAATGAGGGAGAGTTCTTAGCCCATTCCCAGAAGAAAAGAGAAGGTTCTCCAGGGAAGTGACACCTGCGCTGTGACCTGAAAGGGTGAGTGGACGATTCACAGGTTAAAAAGGTAGTAGAAAATGAGATAATTGAAAGAGAGGAGAGTCATATGCAGCACGCACCAAAGGCTGCAAGAGGGAAAACGTATGCCTCATTTGGATTCCAATGTCATTGAACAAAACATGGGGAAAGTTTACACAAGACTTGACATCAGCTATATTTTCCCATTGTTTTTTCATGTTTAAATATCATTCAAAAATATTTTTTAAATTCCGCCAACTGCTATACAGAAGGAAATCGCTACTGCAAACTCTGGGCTATATACTTTTAGGTCTCAGTTGTACAAGTTGTTTTTCCAGTTGATATTGTTCCCTTCTGGGAAATAACAGCCAAATTAATTCTTGCAAACAGCTGTTCTGTGTATGCAAGGAAGGAGAGTATAAATATAAGACAATTATAGAGCAAGTGTCCTTTAATTAGGATGCAGGTAAAAGGCCAGTGCAGTGTTAGGTAAGTTACTCACCCTCTTAGTGTTTTCATTTCTTCTCTTAAAAATGCTGTTGTTGTTGCTAGGTTCTTGTGGTAGTTTGGTTTGTGTGTCAACTTGGCTAGGACTGGTTGAGTGGCTGGGCAGCTGGATGTACTATTCCCCATGATGAGACTGATAATCAACTCCATGGTGGAATCTACTATGAGAAGCTGAGGAGCTGCCTTAGGGATGTGGTCTGCTTCCTGTATATAAGAAGAAGCCTTGGGGAATGGTCTCTGGCTAATGGCATGCTTGAACCCTGCATGTAGCCAGGTCGTTGCTCAGCAGCCTGCCATGCTCTGCCAACCTTGGGACTCTGAATGGACTTGAATGAATGACCTGCCATGTGGTTTGGTAACATCAGGACTATGCCTTTTTACTTGTCAACCTTGGGCTTGTCAGCCTCAGCAGCCAGCAGCTAAGTGAAGAAAAGCCTCCAGCCCAGTGGTCTGGGAGAAGGAAGCAGAGCTGAAGCCCAGGGTTGAGGGGCTTTCACCCAGCCCCTAGAGCCTGGCACTTTGAACTCAGACATAAAGCCTCCAAACTGTAGAGAATAAACTTCTGTTTCTTCAAGCCATCCCATTTGTGGTATATTCTTGTCAGAGAGATACTAGGTAACCAGAACAATGTTGCTGAGTTAGTTTTGACTCCTAATGACTCCATGTGCAGCAGAATAAGCTGATGCTCAGCCCTGCACCATCCTCACAATCATTGCCATGCTTGAGCACATCATTGTAGCCAATCATCAATCCCTCTCACTGAAGGTCTTCCCATTTTTCACTGCCTCTCTATTTTACCAAGCATGGTATCCTTCTTCAGGGACTGGTCCCTTCTGACAACATAACCAAAGTATGAGCAATGATGTCCAGGCATTCTTGCTTCTAAGAAACATTCCAGCTGCACTCTCTGCAAGGCATTTGTTTATTCTTCTAGCAGTCCATGGTACATTCTATATTCTTCACCAACACCAAAATTCAATGCATTAGTTCCTCTTCTGTCTTCCTTATTCATTGTTTGGCTCTCACATGCCTATGAGGCTATTGAAAATACCATGGCTCAAGTTCAAGTGCACCTTCATCTTCAAAGTGACATCTTTGCTCTTTAACACTTTACAGAGGTCTTTGCAGCAGATTTGCCCACTGCAATACATCATTTGATTTCTTTAGTGTTGCTTCTATGGGTTTTGATTTTAGTTCTAAATAAAATGGAATTCTTGACAACTTCAATCTTTTCTCCACCTTGTAGCATTATTATGAGGATTAAACTAAAGCACTTAGAACAGTGTTTCACCTGCTCCATTAACAGCTGGACACTATTGTTTGATAAAAAACTACATATATGTCTCATCATCCATGCCATAATGTGAAAACTCTTAAAGGTAGGAAGTCCATCTTATTCACCTGTAGATTCACCACAATAATTAAATAAATTGAACAAATTAAAAATTTCAGTTGCTATTCTTTTGTCAGTGACATATTAAGTAATTAGGCCACTTTAGTAATTTATGGTATCTAAATTAGGGGATTCTTAAATTGTTGTTTTCGTTAAGAAGTATAATATAAAATGTTGTTATGGATTGAATTGTGTCCCCAAAAAGTATGTGTTGTAAATTCTAACCCCTATACTTGTGGATGCAATCCCATTTGACAATACAACGCACAAACGCAATGCACTGACATGGAGTAGGATCCAACTCACAATGACCCCTCCATGGGTCCTCGAGGCAGTATCACTATGGAGGTAGATTGCCCACCCTTCCTTCTGAGAAGTGGCTGGTGGGTTTGAACTGACAGCCTTCTTGTTAGCAATCAAATGTCTTAGGCACTACATTTTCTTTATTATGTTTATAAGGCAATATCAGTGCAGGGTATTTTTTAAACCAATCACCTTTGGTATACAAATGAAGCTGATGTGGCATGGAGAAGCAAGCAGAGATAGGGGAAGATGGGATTCCAGGCCACATGAAGGTCACCAAGGAATCAAGGAATAGAAGGTAAAAAGAGAAGAAATTACTCTAGAACCAAACAGAGAGCCAGCACTCTGAATTCTGACTTCTAACCTCCTAAACAATGGAAAAATAAGTGTGTTTGTTAAAGCCACCACTTGTGGTAATTCTGTTAACAGCAGCACTACCTAGCTAACATAGTTCTCATCCGAAAATGCTAAGGATGTGTTTGGAATCATTTTTCTATCACTGGCCTTTTTCTTGGAGACTAATTAAAGAGCATATGCTCTGTAAATGTCTCACATTTAAGAAGTGAGATGGATTTCTTCAAAACACTCTCTTCCCTGCATAGACAGAATGTGTATTTGAAAAAAGTAATTTGGTTATTTCCCAAGACTCAGCAATATTGGGTGGACAAACAAAACCTGTCCAGCTGAGACCTAAGAATACCTAGAACAGAGCTCTCCTCTAGCTTTTCCCCTGCGTACACTAACTGGCAGCCATTGACGGCATCTACGCATGACATTAGAACCTGACAGAACTACGCGGAAATGGAAGATTGTTTTGGAAATTCTATCTAATGACCTTTAATTGTCATAAGGTAAATGCCAGAGAGTTTCTATTTTGCCAAAAGGAGTAAGAAGTCAAAATACTTGGCCAAGATTCTCCAGAAAGTCAACAACGATTTTTGGAAAAAGATGTGTAAAAGTATTTAAATCCTACGCATTCTCTCTGTGGCAGTTTCCATGAATATGAAATGCAAATCTTTTTGAACAAAGGACAATCATATTCAGTAATTATAGCCACAGGATATTATTGTGGCAAAAGGCAAGACATAATCTGATACACATCCATGGGAAAAAATCTACATTCAAGAATGAAATAAAATAGTTCACTTCATGCACAATTACTGAAATAATAGCTTCAGGGGAGAAAAAGTCTTCTCTGGTACATTATACTTCATTCTACTATTGGCTCGCTAGAAGGCAACTGTAATGTATTCTTTTGAAGGTTTCTTCCACATTTTTATGTATTTTTCCCTCCAGACTGTGGTCTAACAGATCCCTTAAAGGGGAAATACATCTCCTCAACATTGTTCCTTCCACATTTTAAAACCTATCCTGTAAGGTGAATAATAAAATTGAAAAAGTGAGACCCAAAGCTGAGTCAGTCCTGATGAGCTCTTTTGCCAAAAATGTCCCCCCAGTGAGACCCAAAGGCTTTCCATGGCCCGACTGTGACCCAGACCTTTTCAGTACCTTGCACTTGGGATTATTCAGAGCAGATGAAAATAAAAGTTTAATTCCCACATTTTCACCCCCTCTCCCACCAAGGATTAGTCTTTTGCTCTGTTTAGCTAACCAGGTAAACCTGTGAAAGACTCACTGCCCAGGCTCAGTGTACAGCATTCACTCCTGCAATCAATGTTTCTTGCCTCTACTGCACAGCTTGATAGTAAGTTGAGGCAAATACGTTACCAACTCAGTCCTCAGCCTGTGTGTGTGTGTTTGCATTTCTTAGTTTTGATACCCCTTTCTTCTAGTTTAGTCTCATTGTTGCAAAGCATATATGTCCACACTCATTTGATAAAGTTGACCTCTCAAACAAGACAACAAAGTTAGTGAGAGCCACAACTGTCTATTTTGGACTAATTAAGTCCCTAGCAACTAGCACCATGCCAGACATGTAATCAGTGCACAATAAATATTTGTTGAGTGAATGAATGAATGAATGATGAACAGAAGAATCTCTTTACCAAATTATTTGTGAAGGAGTGGAACATTTTATACTTATTTCCATGACTTTATTTTCTTATGACTTGAGATAAAAAGATAAAGTAACATATCAATTTTATTATAAACATGAAATTACATGTGAACATTAAAGATATGTTCAATGTATTTCTTTTAAAATATTCAAGAATAATATGTCAGTTTCAGCAGATCACTTGTAGAAATCAATACTGATTTTTTTTTTCTTTGATTCTTAATATTGAATCCTTCCTAAAGGGAAACAAATTGTAAAAGTGTTACACACTGAATATTTACTGATATGTCTATCTGTCCTGATTGCTCTTTTCTTGGTTATTTTTAATTAACAATGGTTCAGCAAGAGTGATTTATGCCTCTGGAATGTGTGGGCTAACCACTACTGTTTTGCAACGAATCTTTCTTTGGAGAAGTCCACATGGTATCTGGGAGCTGCTCCAGACATTTGCATTATCATTATTTCAGAAGCCTGCTGAGAATTCTGTAGGTTGGATCCACTTGGAGCAGGAGTTATTACTGAAATCCATCATGAAAAGTGTCAGCATGCAATAATGAAAGCAAGGCAGGAAAATTTTTACCCGGTCAGGAATTCCAAAGTTGCAGATGGTATGAGAGTTCCAATCTCTTTGCATTTTCATTTTTACCATGTGTCCAGCAGAGGATTTAAAACACCAGCACCCTTTGTCTCACTCTTGGCTACACTCAAGAGACATTGATTCAAAGACCAAATATTTAAGTTTATTACTATTATTAATATTATTTCTCTTAAAAACTCACTGTGGGATCTTTGCCAGCCATTTTGCACTCTTCGACTTTGATTGTAGATGCTGGCCAGAAAACCTGCTCAGAAAGGAAAATAAAGTTGCATAATCTCACCCAGATATATACAGCTCAATGCTCTTCATTCACTGCTAATAGATTTTTTTTCAGGTCTATTTATACTTACATTTGCATTTAGTTTTATGAACTCAAGCTAATGAAGATTTTAACTATTTTAATCCCTCATCTAATTTTTCTTTAACAAGTAATTCAATAATATGTGCAATGTATTAATTGTATAATGCTAAAATGATGTTATCCCTAATGGATATGTGCACTCTGCAGTGCATATTTTCCACCTTTTGACTGATAGTACACTTTTCCCCACTGCCTATGTCATAATGAATTTACATTTATATTGCTATCTAGGTTTAATATTATTTTTGTGAAACCACACAGCTGAACAAGTCAGATTTACTTAAAATGCATCCCTAGACAATTCTAGCTAAAATAACTTGGTGATAACTAAGAGATTTCCTCTAAGAAATACTGTGCTAGCCTTCTAAGTCACTGACACTTGGGTCAAGTCTGGCAGTAATGATTGTCTTATTGTTCATCTATTGTTTGTTGTTAAAACAGTAATTGCAGAAGTCTCTTCATTGTAATAAATGGATAATTATTTATATTTCTTTACTCCAATGAACCTCGTTGTGCAATAAAATGATAAGTGTGGGCCACACTTGTTAAGATAACAGTATATTTAACAACTGTGCTCCTTTCAAGTCCTCCTTTTTTCTGCCCATTCTGCCTTGCTGTACTCTGTGTTCCCATTTTTCCCTTTCTGTATATACACATGGAGGCCACAGGTGGTGCAAAGGTTAACACACAGCTGCTAACGGGAAGCTTGGAGACTCAAGCCCACCCAGAGGAGCTTTGGAAGAAAGGCCTGGCTATTTACTTATGAAAATCAACCACTGAAAAACTCTACAGAGCACAGTTCTACTCTGACACACTTGGGTAACCATGCGCTGGAATTGGCTTTATGGGAACAAGTTTTATATATATGTATATACACAAATACATATATATATATATATATATATATATATATATATGAATAAAAAGACAAACTCACTGCCATGGAGTCGGCAACCCCTCCTTGAGTTTCCGAGGCGGTATCACTATGGAAATAGATTGCCCAATCTCCCTGCCAAAGAGTGGCTGGTGGGTTTGAACCTCCAGCCTTCTGGTTAGAAGTCAATTGCCTTAAGGACTATGCCACCAGTGTTCCATACACACACACACACACACATGTATGTATATATAAACCAAACCAAAAACCAAACTCACTACTGTCAAGTCAGTTCTGACTCATGGGGACGCTTCCTTGGATTTCCAAGCCATTATCTCTACAGAAGTAGATTGCCCAGTCTTCCTTCCAACGAGAGGCTGGTGGGTTTGAACCTCCAGCCTTCTGGTTAGCAGACTAATGCCTTAGGCACTACACCATCAGAACTCCTACACACACACACACACACACACATGCATATACATATAAGGGGTGGCACAAACAATTAGTATGTTTGGATGATAACCAAAAGTTGTAGCTTTGAATCTCCTCAGAGGTGTCTTAGAAGAAAGGCCTGGTAATCTACTTCTGAAAAATCAACCACCAAAAAAATTCTACAGAGCACAGTTCTACTCTGACACACACACACACATCTGACACACACACACACACACATCAGTAAGATCAACATTGCATTCATAAAAATGATAAACTTACACTCAAAGGTTCTTGACTTATATTGTTAATATTCAAGGAAAGGATATGATCTTTGCTGCCCACATATATCCGGTCCTGATCTTCATCCATTAATAATATCCTGTAGTCTAAAGGGTGGTGGGATAGGCTGAAATATTCAGAGGTCTTTGTTTCCCGCAGTTCTGAAATAATGAACGGCACAAGTGAGGACAGAGCATATTGGCCCCATGATTCTATTATTTTTAAAGCAAAATCTTAGAGAAATAGTTACAAAAAAAGTCAAGAAAAATTTCCCCCTACAATAATAAATTAATTAGAAGATTAGTTATATTAGTGAAATTTTTTATTCATTGCCTCTGTTTAGATAAATCGAATGAATAAACACAGTGATAATGTTTATGATTATACTGTATGATTGTAAACTATTCACATCTGAAAACCTCAAATCAGTTTTATTACTGGATGTCATCAGCTCAAAAGCTAATTAAGGGTTAACCAAACAAAGGATAGTGAACAGTCTGGACAAAAGTAATTGTTGTTATGTGCCGTGGAGTTAGACGCGATTCATAGCGACCCCTCCTTGGGTTTCCAAGATGGTATCACTATGGAAGGAGATTGCCCAACCTTCCTTCATGGGTAAATGTCTTCCTAACCACTTTGCTGCTGTTGTTGTTAAGTTCCCTCGAGTTGGTTGGATGCATAGTGGTTGTACAATAGAATGAAATGTTCTGTGCTATCTTCATGATCGTTGCTGTGTTTGAGCCCAGTGTGGCAGCCACTATGTCAATCCATCTCATTGAGAGTTTTCTCTTTTTCGCTGACCCTCTACTAATGTTTCATTCTCGGACTCAACAAATTCATCATTTTATGATTGTTATTTTCTATTCTGAATATCTTCTTTATTCCACAGAATATTTCTAACTAGTCTAATATATTTTCTATAAATTACTGGAAAATAAATCACCTTTTCCAGCCAATGTCATTTAGAAGGCAATGCTGTTTAAATGACAGTATACCTATGCCTGTATCAAAGAGGAAAATCTGTACCTCGTTATTCAACGACTCATGTTCATTCACTTTTTTCACATTGAATATATGTCTGGGAAGCTGACCTTTGAGGACAATGAATGTTTCATGACAATAAAAGAGATTGATAATCATTATGGCAGATTCAATTTTCTTCCTAGTCAAAATGTGCCTTTGCAGAATTTAAGACTTTTCCATTCAAGTGGTTCAAGATTTCTTTTCAATTTTGATTATGATCTTGAAATAGTGTCAAACTCTGAAAGACTCAGCTTTCTGGAATTACTATTTCAGTGCTGAACCATTTTTAAATTTTTAAGAGTTAATTTATAATTGTTTCTAGAAATTCTGGTGGGGCTACACCGTGACTCAAACCAAAATTGAAAATTATGTTTTTGGGAAGCCATGAACTACATTCTGTGAACTCTTGGGTCACATCCCATATTAGAAGATAGAGAAGTCACAATTTTTATTTGTTTTCTGAGTACACAAGTTCAGAAAGCCTACCATAAGATCATTTTATCCAGTAATCTGAAAATACCATGAAAATATTGTAGGGGTTATGAATTTAGTCCCTGGTGCAAACTGCTTGTGACATTGAACAAGATATTGTGCCTTAATTTCCTCATTTATAAACAAGAATAGTACCTTCTACTGAGAATTCCTATAAAAATCAATTATAACAATACCTGGGACAATTTAAGAGTGACAGAGAACTTGTCAATACATTCAAAGTATTATTATTGTTACTGCTAGTATTAGAGTTGTTAAGTTTGATCATTGATATACAAGACATATGGATATAGGTATAGTAGAAATATTTTTCACTACTTTTTAATTTTAAGTCTATAAAATTACTAATGCATGATCTTAAAGAACATAATCTGTGATGTACTGTCCATACAACAACATTAAAACATAGGATTTTTTATATGGAAGAAATCATTAGGAAGCCAGAAAAAATACATTTGAAGAAATATGAGAGGTAAAATCATGAGAGGAGACACTGAACTAATTCTGGAAGTTCTCCATCACTGGACTACTTCTGTTATATGGGATTTTTTTAAAAAAGAAAAAGAAATCCTCGCTGGCTTTTTTTTTTTTTTTTAGGCATCTTCATTCATAGTGTGTGTGCTTTGTGGTTGACACCCACAGGCCCCATCTTCCTACCTTTCAATTATGCTTTGTGTAGTTCAGGAGTTTCTAGAAAATACTGTTCTTTTCCTAATCTATATTGAAATGAAACTAAGAGAATGAGCTTATCTGGGTAAATAGTTTCAACTGAAGTTTGCTTGGAAGTAACAATGGAGTTCTCTTCTCTACCTGTTTCGTTAGAAAGTCATTGATTTCTTGCATTCTTTCAAATACAGGAGGGAGCAGTAACTGCCTCAACTTAACATCTTCCTGGTCTGAGGATTTTATCTATTTCTTTGAGTCATAAATCTATCTTCAAATTTAATTACCTGTAGCTCATTGACAGTTGACAGCTCTTGGCGGAGAAACATTTACTTTAGAAGAGACGTTGGTTGTTAAGGTAGAAGCCCACACTATTTTGTTTAAAAACTATTTAAATTGCTGCTGTTGTTGTTATTTGCCGTTGAGTCGGCCCCCGACTCATAGCGACCCCTCCTTGGGTTTCCGAGGCAGTATCACTATGGAAGTAGGAATGCCCAACCTTCCTTCCGAGGAGTGGCTGGTGGGTTTGAACTGCCAGCCTTCCGGTTAGCAGTCAAGTGCCTTAGGCACTATGCTACCAGAGCTCCTAAATTGCTGCTAGTAGTAATAATTGAAATTTGGGGCTTGGGCAAAAAAGAAAAAATAAATTGTTTTTGAGAAAAATAAGTTCAAAGCACAAGAATTTTATCTCTAAAAAAAAACGACCCAAGAATCCATCATTTTGGCTTAATGTAGATCCAACTTAAGTCAATGAATGATTTAATGATTTTCTCAGAGTGAAAGAAAGAAACAGATTTAATCATATAGCCACAGTCATTAAAGGGAAACCAGTTACTGGTTCCTCTTCTAAACAAGTCAGAGTGGCACTGTCCTACATTTCTTATGTCTTAATTCTGATGTCATCCTTTCTACAGCACTAGAGGCACAGCTGGTTGTGTTGTACCTCAGGAGATGTCTCATGATTGAAGAGGACCTTGGCTAAAAATATGTGATACTGGAAAATGCAGCGGTCCCACAATGGGCAGCATAGCTCTCTGAGACCCTCTGAAAATCTGGGAAGCATCATTTTACAAAAAAGAAAACTTCTATTGCAGGATTCTATTCTAAATCACATTATTGTAAAACTCCATGATGGAAAATTACTGTAATGCTTTCACACTCTCTGAGGAAAAATTTGCAACACCAAATGCTCACTGAAATTCGTGTATTCACCTGGACTTTTCTTTGTAATGAAAATAAAACACTGTGAGTTTTAAGAATTTAACCAAGTCTGCAAGAACAAAAGATTTCCCCAAAATATAAATCCTAGTAATATAAGCTTCTAAGGAGCCCTCTCACTTCTTAGAAGCAAGAATGACCAGACTTCATCTCACCTACTTTGGTCATGCTGTCAAGAGGAGGATATCATGCTTGGTAAAGTAGAGAGTCAGAAAAAAAGGGGAAGACCCTCAAGGAGATGGATTGACACAGTGGCTGCAACAATGGGCTCAAGCACAGAAAGGATTGTGAGGATGGCTCAGGACTGGGCAGTGTTTCTTCTTTTGTACCTAAGGTATCTAGGAGTCAGAACTGACTCAACAACACCTAACAGCCACAACAAAGGAGAGCTGGTAAGACACTGGTTAAGCACTTGCTGATAATCAAAAGGTGGCAGTTAAAACCCACCAGCCATTATGCAAATGAAACATGAGGTAGTCTGCTTCTGTAAAGATTACAGCCTTGGAAGTAGAAGGAACCTGTTAAACTACACAATTGGGGAAGTTATCCACTCAAATCACTATACTATATTATCTTTGGCCTCTTATGAAATTCAGATATTAGCAAAACATGAGTTGGTTGAAAATTAATTCCCAGGAGTCTCTCTTTTTGGAAGCATTTGCAGTGGCGACTCATTTTAAAGTCCATATGCTATTAAGGAACTCTGGTGGCACAGTGCCTAAGTCATTTGACTGCTAACAAGAAGGTTGGCTGTTCAAATCCACCAGAAGTTTTGCTGTTCAAACCCACCAGAAGGTTGGCTATTCAAACCCACCAATATGTTGGCAGTTCAAACCCACCAGCAGCTCTGTGGAATGTAAAGATTTACCACCTTGAAAACCCAATGGGACTCACTATGAGTCAGGATCAACTTGATGGCAGTGAGTTTGTTTTTTGGTTGGTGGTGCAGTGGTTAGAGTGCTTGACTGCTAACAGAAAGTTCACATTGTTCAAACCTACCAGCCACTCTGCAGGAGAAAGATGTGGCAGTCTGCTCCTACAAAGGTTACAGCCTTGGAAATCCTATGAGACAGTTCTACTCTGTTTTATGGGGTCACTATGAGTAGGAATTGACTCAAAGGCAATGGGTCTATTTTGATTTCAAATGTGTTATTAATTTATTCAATACATATTTATTGAGCCCTTATCACTGTTTATGCACTTGTTTGGAATGAGAAGACACAGTTATGAAGAAACCAAGCCCCCATGACAATTAGAGCTTTCACCTGACATTCTCTCAATTGTTGGGATAGCCACCCTGACATTTTATTCATCTGGACTTCAGCTCTCCCTCAGGCAAAATGAGTATCCACCAATTTCAAAGTAAATCCTTAGAATACATTTGACTTCAGAGATAATGCTACTGACAAGATAATTTCCTCTCCAGAATGTGTTCTCTCAGAAGAATTTTAAGTAACTTGTGGTCTTAAATTATCCATTCATGGTTTCATTTTTTTTTTTTTTTTAAATTCCCTTAGGCTCACAGTTTTGAAATTGAGTTAGATACTGGACTTCCCTCATCCCTTAAAGAATAACAGGCAGATGAAGACAAGAGCAGTGACACTTCAGCACACTGAATGACAAATATTCCCAATTCCCAAGTCAGAAAGGCCAAAGGCATGTTGCTAACAACCACATTTGCTCATAACTACCGGCAAGAGCTACGTATTGTGGGTTTACCATTAATAGGAACTTTTCTTGGTGCTTTATAAAATGATTTCATTTAATTCTCAAAGTCTTTTTGTTAGCTCTAATATCATTCCTATTTCACACATATAGATATGAAGATTCAGCAAACGTGAGGAATCTAACTGAGGTCACACAGTAATAATGAGTGGAAGATGCTAGAGCTGGGGTTCAAACAAGTCTGTTCCTTAATCCATGAATGGAATTAGATCATCTCCTGATTTTCTAATTATACAGAGAAATTCAACATTTATTGGGTTCCTACAATGTTTTTGCCCTGCATATGACTCTCTGCAGTATAAGAAATGCTTCAGCCTCTGGATTTTTTTTTTTTTTTTTAATCTCAGGGATGCTGTTCTCATTCCACGAAATGGGAACCAAGAGTCAGACATAGCTTCAGGCAGAAGGTAGAAAGTTCCATTTTTTTCTATTCTTTGGTGGGTGGGAAAGATGAACTAAATGGAAGCAAAATGCGAAATGAATGAAAGAAAGAGTGAGGGAAGCAGTTCTCACTTCCTGGGAAGGAAGATTAGCAAATAAGCAGGACGCTTTAAGGAAAACCCCTTAAGAAGGCCTATCATCCTGATTTGTCCCAGGCAACTCCAGTTTATGCCCATTTTCCTTGCATAGTCATCACTAGTGTTCTCAAGGCATTCTATGTTTGAGCTCACTCCTCTTAATTGTCTTGACTGGCTTTCCATCACTTTTTGGACAAAACTTCCTAACACGGCCTTTAAGGCCTTCCATGATCTGGCTCCAGATTACCTAACTAGAAGTCTGTCTCATCACTATTTTCCTATTTTATTTGTGTTATCACCCCTCTGGCCTCCCTTTCACAATTTCAAACTTGCCTCACTCCTTTTGGCCTCAGGACTTTGTACAAATTATTTCCCCTGCATACAAGATTAGTCTTGCCTTTTTCTCACTCCTACTATTAACTCAAGCTGTAGTTTAAAGGTAATTTAAGTTACACTGATTTATAAAAGCTTCCTTGATCCTGTAGATTAGGTCAGGCCTCCAGTCTGCTGATAAGTGCTCATTTCCAATTGTACTTTTCTCTTTTCTTGAAGGCTGCCTAGAATATCACTTGAAGTTATCTTATGCCACAGGGAGAAAGGAAGGGAGGCTGGTGAGGCAGCTTCAACGTGTGACTTGCTAAGACCCACCCTATCTTACAGATAGTTTTGCAGTAGACACTGACTCTGAATATGAAAGAAAGTTCCATGATCACTCAAATTCCATCCCTTTTTCTGCTACATTGAGTTTTATGATCTTTAAATTTTGGTGGATTAAAAATTATGAGCACAAAGCAACAAAATGAAAAAAACAAAATGCCAGCAAATTTTCAAAAAATCAGGATAACAATTTATCGTTATTACAATAGAAACAAACTACAAAACCCTCCAGCTTTGGAGTTTGCCAACACAGCCTGAATTTCCAGCTCCATTGTTTGCTGATACGGGCTTGACATGCCTCCTGACCTCCCTCTCACTGCCTCCACCACCAGTGCACTAAATCTCAGGTCCCTCATCTACAAAATAAAAAGAATGAGATTATTTGGTAAGCAGAACGATCTCTAATGTTCCCTGCAGCAATAAAAATGTCTATGAAAATAATTACTTTTTCAGTTTACAAGGATTATCCATTATTATAGAATATCTGTAAAGTCAATGTAATCCTAATATCACTATAAATCCGATGGGTGGAGGGGGTTCTTTTAAAAGTCTACCTTAGAAATAAAGCCACAGTAATAAAGCTGTGTCTTTCTGAAAAAATGAAGCTAAACCAAAAAAAAAAGAAAAAGAATAAAATGACTTCCCACATGTACACTAAAAGCATGTTCCATTTGTGGTTCTATCAGCTAGAGAATTCTGAATCCTACCTTCCTTTCCCCTAAATTCATTTGGGAGACAAGAAAAGAGACTTTAAAGACTTTAGGTGGCAATCTTCAGCTCCTTTTATGGGAAGTGGTGACCACATTCTACCTCAGAATACAGATAGTATACATATATGACACATTGTGGATGTCTTGTAGCTCCTGAAGTCAAAGGAAGTAACTTCTGGAAGTAGAACTAAATCTGAACTAACTGCTAAGCTGTAGGAGGGCAGGATGGATGAGCTGAGGTGGTGCTATCAATGCATTCATACAGTCAGGAAGGCCTCAGTCTCCACTTGAGTGTCCACTTGAATTGAAACTAGAGAGATAAACTTGTGGAAGAGGAAACACTTCACCTGACACCTCCTCTCTAGAGCCCTTAATACTTCTGAAAAAGCTGTTTTGGAGCAGGGTGTTCAAGGTCCAAAGAGGCTAACATAACAACCAAAAACAGAAAAGCAAAAATAATTTTAAAAGGGGAGGGGAATAATTAAAGTATACAACAATTAGAAAATGATGTAAATTAGTGTATCTCTACTAAATACAATTTTATGCTGTCATAACAATTGTTTAAGGAGATCTGGTAGTGTAGTGACAAAGGTATTTGACTGCTAACCAGTAAGTTGGCAGTTCAAACCCACCAGCCACTCTGCAGAAGGAAGACTGGGCAATCTACTTTCAAAAAGTTTTACCGCCTCAGAAACCCAGTGAGGGTTGTTATGAGTCAGAATGGACTCAATGGCAGTGAGTTTGGTTTTTTCAGTAACAATTGTTTATGAAGAATGTGTAAGGTATGGAAAATTTTTTTTTTTTTTCATTTTTAAGTTTTAAAAGCAGGTTATACTCAATAAGAAAACAATTGTTAATGTGTATTCACAGGAAATACTTTAAAATATTGATAGCTGATGCCCCTGGTGGTGGGCATAGAAATTTAAGGGCATTAAGACAATACCTAAGACCAGTGTATGTGCAGTAGGCAAGGGAGAGGAGCTGAGATGGGTGTGCTATCATGCTAGCAAAGTGGCAGAGCTGAGAGAATAAAATAGAATCCCAACTGGATTGACCACACCTGAACCATCAGATGAAAAGGTTCTTATAGCAGCATTTAACACTTGGCTGCCACAAAATTTACACTCTCTTTTTGTCCATGCTTTCAGTAAAACTTCAGATACATTGTGAGCTTCCAGTGGGGGACTTCTAGTCAGCAGACTTGAATATAGCAAAATGAGTAGGAAATCCTATGTGATGGTGAGATCGCTTGTCCCATCTCACACCCATGAAGTCCTCTGACTCTACATCACAGTTCACTATAACGTAAGTCATATGTTTATGTATAACATAGCTAGCCCTCCACACAATAAAACTACAATTTGGGTCATATATATGTTCAGTGCATCAATAGATAATTAATGAGCAGAGCCTAGGTAAAAGGATGAAGAAACTTGGTCTCTCCCCTCAACGTGGACAGTCTGGACTCGAGATAGCTACACAAACAATTGTAGTACAGGAAGATCACTTAGGAAATGATGATAGAGCAGAAAGAACATTAAAGAAGGAAGATTAAGTCTTCCTGAAAATAACATGGAAATCTTAGACGAAAGTGCTTGACCTTATTGCTTCATTCAACAAATACTAGTCATCGTTGTTAGGTGCTGTTGAGTTGGTTTCAACTCATAGCAACCCTATGTACAACAGAATGAAACATGCCCCAGTCCTTTGCCATCCTCACAATGGTTGCCACGCTTGAGCCTGTTGTCACAGTCACTGTGTCAATCCATCTCATTGAGGGTCTTTCCCCTTTTTGCTGACCCTCTCTCTACTTCACCAAACATGATATCCTTCCCCAGAGACTGGTCTATTCTGACAACATGACCAAGTATGAGAGATGAAGTCTGGCCATTCTGGCTTCTAAAGAGCATTCTGGCTGTATCTCTGCCAAGATAGACCTGTTCTTTTTATCTAGCTGTCAATGGTACATTCAATAATTTTTATCAGCACCACAATTCAAATGCATCAATTCTCCTGCAGTCTGGTTGAGCCACTATAAACAAGAAACTAATAATCATGGTAAAAAAGTATAGTAAAAGACAGAATCAGTATTTAAACAAAGCTGCTTTGACTGTGGATCAGAAAAAAAAACTTCTGCAGGGAAAAGGTATTCAAGTTGTGACCTGAAGGAGGACTATGAGTTAATAATAAAAAATAAAGAGACAAGCATTTTCTAGGGAGTGGACAGAGCTTGTGTAGAAACCCTGAGGCAGAAGATCCAAAGGATGATTAGAAGTTTTTGGAATCAATAAGGAGGATTTTGGTGGGGTGCTGAGGTGCCAGTAAAAAAAAAAAAAAAAAATCTGGGAATATGCACAGCATGATCACTGACAAGTTTGTTAGAAAGATAATTATGCTAGTGAAGAGTTCTCAATATAAAGACAGTTTATGGCTGCATGAGAGTTTAAAATTGAGATGTTTGGCGTGTGTAAACAGAATGGTCTAAAAGCAGAGCTTTAACTTCATTTTAAGGTCTACACCTGAGTCTAGAATCCATGTTGAATTTTAAAGCTGCGTTTTCTAATAGCAATTCCTCTAAACTTGAATGAGACCTAACATTGATGTTGCTCATAGACGCTAAAGGAGGCATTCCTTTTCTTTGGAGGTCTGGAAGGTGCAGGATATCACCACCTATTCAAGATGTGATCGCTCAGCATTTATCAATAAATCTTTATAGTAGACCCCCAGAAACAGATAAGATGGAGGAAGCAATTTTACTAAACAGATTACCAGAAAAAACCTGTCCTATCACTGTCCCGTGACCATCCTCTAATAAATTGTTGGCCATATGGCCTTAACCAATCATGTAACTCCACTTATAAGTTATCCACCTATCCCTGCTAAACCTTGTTTTTAGAAATCCCACCTTTGTCTCCCCATATTGTCTTTTCTTGTTGCTGTGTGCCATCAGTCGGACTCGACTCATAGTGACCCCTCTTTGGGTTTCTGAGGCAGTATCACTATGGAAATAGATTGCTCACCCTTCCTTCCGAGGAGTGGCTGGTTGGTGGGTTTGAACTGCCAGCCTTCTGGTTAGCAGTTAAGTGCCTTAGCCACTATGCTACCAGAGCTCCTTAATTATCTTTTATCCAGTTATAATTTTATAGCTTTCTAGTTCCTGTTATTAGGAGTTTTGGTAGTATAGTGCCTAAGGCACTTGACTGCTCACCAGAAGGCTGGTGGTTCAAACCC
>NW_006921594.1:22999086-23001564 GCF_000298275.1 Orycteropus afer afer
AAAAAAAAAAAAAAAAACTTCACTTCCATGGAGTAGGATCCTACTCGTAGTGACCCCTTCTTGGATTTCCGAGATGGTATCATTATGGAAGTAGATTGCCCAACCTTCCTTTCGAGAAGTGGCTGGTGGGTTTGAACCACCAGCCTACTGGTTAGCAGTCAAAAGCCTTAGGCACTATGCCACTGGAGCTCTTAGTTCCTGCTGTAACTGTACAAAAATGTATTTTTCCTCATGGCCAGCAGAGTGGTCATCTTCACTCTGAATTTGGATGTTTTCCTGGTCCAGATTGTCTGTATCTTGAAAAAATTTCATTTGCTTTTACTTAAGTGGACTCCATGTTAAGTGAATAAAGTAAAATAAAAATATTTTGTATAATGAAACTACGAGATGTCTGCCTAGAAATACAGATGTATAGGAAAGAGTTCTAGAAAAAATTCCATTTAACATTCTTCCTCATTTTGTGTTCAATTAGAAATAACGGTCTGTGATACTACTGAGAGCCCAAGGCAGTGTTTTCTCAGTTTAAATAATTGTAATTAATCTTCAGTCAAGATTCTGACAGTGCAAGCTTTCTTTAACAGATCTTTCTGATTTACATATATTCTTATAAAGGAGTCTCATTGCACTGCGCCTAAGAAAATATTGAAATAGACAAGAAAAGAAATACCAGTTATTACTAAGTGGAACACAGATACATACTGCCAAACACTTGCCATCTCTAGACTCCTTCAGACTGATGAAGACCACCCACGAATTTCAGTCAGACAGACTTTTTTGGAATTTAACAACTTGGCTCCCCCAACCAGCCAAAATTCTTCAACTCTGGTTTCACCTTGATGTACTAAGTCCATTTTCATTTGAGCAGAGAAAGAAATATAATAAACTATGGATCATAAAATCTCAAATTTAAAGAAGCAGACTTTATGACAAGGAAATATAAAGATGTTTTCCTGAAGAGACAGGTATTTTGTCTATACATTATTTGGTTCAGGGTGACTCATTGTTTAGCCACGATATTGCACCGGCTTGAAAACAAAGAAACAACTTTGAACTAATGAAGAGGGCAGTGGAGACATGTACCTTTCACTTTAAGCACATTCTTCAGTCATTCCATGCAAACCCCCCCTTTCCTCCTTTATTCTTGTATGTCTCTCCTGACACTAGCTGAAATACAAGGTCAGTGACTCTGCAGTGCTCAGCTGCTGGAAAGGAGATTTAAACAGAGTCCTTGGAGTGTGCGTCTTCATAGAAATAGAACTACTCTGATTCTTTTCAAGAGCAGCACAAAGGATCCCACCATGTTTCCTGCAGCTTTAAAATCACAAGACTCATCTTATACACAATGGTGTTTCAATGTAAATTGAAGACATTTCTCTTTTCTTGATGCTAGACTGGGATACCAATTATTTCTAAATTTCATGTTATGGTATTTTGAGATGGAGTGGATATGGCATCAGCCAATCTTTCAAAAGAAATTAGTGTTGTACTTTTCAGTCTTTGTTCTGGAAACATAATATTTATCACTCTTGCATGCACTTCAAGGGGGAAAGCCAAATATGGGACTCACAATTTATTTATTTTACAAAATACTGCTGCCTGCATGAGATAAACATTAGCCAAGACTGCCTCTTTCATTTTCAGTGTATAAACTTCAGTGCAAAATCTTCATGGAAACAAGGCATACTTAAAAGAGAAAGTGACAAGTCATAAGAAACCAAAAGTTTGATGTGATTATTAACAGCTGAGTGTCACTTTTCCTAGGTAGAGGGAATTTTCATTCCCCTGATTTATAGCCTTTTATTCCTGAATCATAGGAGCTCTGGTGGTGTAGTGCTTAAGGCACTTGACTGCTAACCAGAAGGCTGGTGGTTCAAACCCACCAGCCATTCCTTGGAAGGAAGGTTGGGCAATCTACTTCCACAGTGATACTGCCTCAGGAACTCAAGGAGGGGTTGCTATGAGTTGGATGGCACATAACAACAACAACAACATTCCTGAATCATAAAAGGCAAAATATATTTTATTAGGTAATATGACAAGTATAGATAGTTGGGATGGTATTAATTGAGCATTATATTAAGGATGGTGTTATTTGAGCATTATATTAAACAATGGAACTGATTTAGCAGGATTAGGAGCTCTGGTGGCATAGTGCCTAAGGCATTTGACTGCTAACCAGAAGCCTGGCGGGTCAAACCCAACCAGCCACTCCTCGGAATAAAGGTTGGGCAATCTACTTCCATAGTGATACTGCCTCGGTAACCCAAGGAGGGGTTGCTATGAGTCAGATCCGACTCTACAACAGTGTGTTTGGTTTTTTTGTTTTTTTTAGCAGGATTAAGTCAAAGAAACCAAATTATATCCTAAAACCAGGAAACTGGATAAAGGGGTTTCTAGTTAGGAGCTCTGGTAGCATAGTGGCTAAAGCACTTGACTGCTAACCAGAAGGCTGGCGGTTCAAACCCACCAGCCACTCCT
>NW_006921594.1:23001664-23027346 GCF_000298275.1 Orycteropus afer afer
CTGCCTCGGAAACCCAAGGAGGGGTCGCTATGAGTGGGGGCTGACTCGCAGCACATAACAACAACAAACAACAGTTAGGTGTTTGCCTTTAGTTTCCTTCATCAAAGAAATAGACAATTGAAGTTCTCCAATTAAAAATTTTGCAGGCTTTGTTACCCATAAACAATGAGTGTCAAAATAACTAAGATTGTCTTTTAACATCCAAGGGGAAAATTAATTCTAGTACAAATCAAGTCCAAAATATCATTTTAACCTAAAACACACAGATGATTAAAATGAAATGCTCTTTCACCTAATGAATTTTCCTGGAACAAAGTCTGGCTTTTGAAGACAGAGATCTATGCTCAAATCTTGGCACTGCAGACTATGTGGCCTTAGGCAAGTTACTTAAACCATTAGGGCCTAAGTGTCCCCACCTGAGTGGTGGAAACAATAATGACTATCTCGTGGGGCTATTGTGCTAACTGAATGAGAAAGTAAGTACGGAGGGTTTGATCATGGTAGGTATCACTAATAATTGTTAGTCTCTATGCCAAGATGAGAGTTTTAATTTTAAAAAGGATCTTTGTACACTGTCATACCTTGAGAGCATTGCTCTGCAGTTGTTTTCTGAACTAATCCTGCCAAATAAAATTTTGTCAATTAGCTAATTGAGCTGCAATCTGTGTACCAATAAAAACATTCATAAAGTTTCAAAATTCTGGCAAAAAGTAATTCTCACATTCCATCACAAAATAAATGTGTAGAGGTTACATTAACTTTCCCCAAAATACTTTAATCCTTATCCTTGATTCCTAAGAATTAACTCTGAACTGTGGGAATGCCCTAAGTAACTGAAGTGCACATGTTATCTCTAGATCAATCCTGGCAGATTATGCTAATGAGGTGACTCTGGTGGGTTATGGACACTTCCTACGATCAGCTGAGCCCAGAGAAGGTGAGCTGACTCAATCAATCAGGGTTACATAACGAGGCCCCAATAAGGCTCTGGACATGGAAGTTTCACAGGCTTCCTGGCTGGTGAAAGATATTGATGTGAGAGGGCAGCATGTCCCCTTTTGGGACATGGAAGCTTTGTTGTGGGTACCTACCCAGACTTTGCCTATGTATCTCTTCATTTGAATCTTTTTACTATAATAAAATTGTGATGGTAAGTATAGCACTTTCTGTGAGTTCTATGACTCATTCTATTAAATTATTGAAAACAATGGGAGCCAGCATGCCAAAAATGAGAGGGCTGAGAAGTCCTAAAGTTATGACTGGTATCCTGAAGGGACAGAGGGAACCCCTGAATGTATAGCTTTTAGGTCAGAAGTGAGGAACCCAGGAGGCCCCTGAGCTTGAGCTGGCATCCAGAAAGGGTAATGGAAAAACCCTGAATTTATAGCCAACAGATCCGAATTGAGGGTGTTGTATGGACTGCCAAACTTGGAGCTGCTGTTTGGGGTCTTCGGCCACTTCACCGTCTGAAGGAATGTGCCCTTTAACTTCTGAGATCTGATCTAGCTCTAGATAGTAAGGGTCAGAGGAAGAAGTGTTGCATGTGCAGCTGATGTTAGGACAGAAGTGGAACAGAGTTGAACAGACAGAAACAGAACTGATAATAGATTGCAACGATTTGATTGATCTTTACAGTTTGGTGGGTGAAAGGTGAGATTTTTATTTTTCTACAAAAAAAAAAAGATTGAATAAATAAAAGCATTCCTTAATCTTTATCCAGTCTCCCTATCTTAAATTACCACTCATATGACTTAACATCTGCTGAGAATATAGGAAGTATGTAACAGTTTGCTAAAAATGTTTACAAAGACTGTCTGTCTCACTTAATCTCTATAACTATTCTGTTAAGTGGGTACTATGATTTTCCCCACTTAACAAACGAGAAAACTGAGGTTGAATTTTGGTAACTGGACTAAGTTTTAAAGAGAAAACGTTGTGACCTCAAGCCCATGTTCTCTCACCATGGAAGATGAGAACACACTCAGCAAAAGACATGGTCTCCTTCACATTTCCCTGAGTATAGCAGTGGTTCTCAAATTTATTGTGCTTAAGGATTATGTGAGATACTTTAAATAAAAATTCCTAGGAACAAAAATATTCCCTAGAAGTATTTCCAGCAATATCCATTCCGAGATTCTTCTCTGATGTGCCCAAATATGTAGTCCCAGGGCTATAGCCAAGAACATTAACCAAGATCCTCCCAAGGCAGCCGCCTTATAAATCAGATCTCAGCTATTATCTCCTCAGATGTCCTTGCTCACCTACCTACAGGTATCATGTGTAATTATCTATATTATAGCCCTATTTGATTATTGTCATGGCCTTAAAATTATTTCTAGCCTTAGGGCCTTATTTCTAGCCTTTCTAGCCTTATTTTAAATATCGTGCACCACTGAGTAGAATTAATATTAGTGTGCAACTAGTAGAATGGCTTTTGGAGAATACGTATTTATGTGCTAATTTTTAACATGATTTTTATTTGAAACCATCTGACAAATAAAGAACTCAAGCTTCTCCAAAAGGTTAACTTTTTTTTTTCCTTTTCCCCCTGCAAAGCTCTTTGAAGATCAGTGATAATTTATACTTTGGTCTGCTTCTCTTTCCACAAAGAATTTGGAAGAGTCTCAAAAATGTGTGAGATGAAAACAGTGCAGTGGGACAGACACCCTGTCCATAGCTCCCCCTCCCCAGTTCACTGTTTACATAGCCCATTATGCTATAAAACTCTGAGTTTTTATTCCAGTTTATGAGAGTTCCATGATCCCTGTTGTGTTCTCACATATATCTTAAGCTAGTGTGAGGCAAAAACTGCCAGGAAGTTTGGAAATGGGATAAAATGCAATCATTTCTATGAAGTTGTTGTTGTTGTTGAGTGGTTTCTGACTCACAGGAACTTTGTAGGACAGAGTAGAACTCCCTTATAGCATTTGTAAGACTATAAATCTTTACAGAAGCAGACTGGCACATATTTCTTCCCCAGAGTAGCTGGTGGGTTCAGATCACTGACCTTTCAGTTAGCCTCTGAGTGCTTAACTACTGTGCCACCAGGGCTTCTAATTATTTCTATTACCAAAAAAAAAAAAAACTGCCATGGAGTTGATTATGACTCATAGTGACCCCCACTGGATTTCCAAGGCTGTAAATCTTTACAGGAGTAGATTGTCCAATCTTCCTCCCATGGAGAAGCTGGCAGGTTTGAACAGCCAACCTTCTGTTAGCAGCCTGTTATAATTACCTTATCCACTATACCACCAGCCCTCCTTAATTATTTTTATAGGTACTAGGAATTTGACTATACCCACTGTGGCATCTTTAACATGTGTATATTTTTTTCCCAACACAAATTTCCTGAGTAGTTAGTAACTGGGAGTCACCACATCATCTGCTGTTAACAAGGCTAAAATAAGCATGACATAGCTACAATTAAAACAAAACAAAACAAAAAACTACAATCAACAAGGAGATATAAAATACGTCCACAGTACTATTATACAAGGCAGTATATGATGTCTGAATGGCACCAGCATCCATCATCTAAGCCATAAACCAGGAAATCAATCTAAGTCCCCTCACAGCCAATCAATTAGTTGGCGAGTTTTGCTGATTTTACCTCTTAAATGTCACTCAAACTTGTCATTTCTTCTCCATTTCCCTTTATCACTTTTTAACACTTGTCATATCATTTCTGAGTGAAAAATTGCATGAGCTTCCTAACTGCACCTTCCACCCGTCTTACTCATTGTTCACATATTTATTGAATATTGGAAAAACATGGGGTCTATGGGCACTCTGTGCTGGGACCTAGGGATACAAAGACCCAGACCCTGTTGGACAAATCAAGCAGAATTCTTACATCAGCTTCACACTTATACCTGAGGTAACTGCCATCCAAAAGCTGAACACAGTCATGTCTCTCACACATATCATCCTTGGCCCCACTTCAATGTATTTAAGGACTTTCATATTCCCTAAAGGGATGGTTCTGCTAGAGGCCCTGGGCCACTTTCATAATCTACCAAATGTATAACCTTTTTTTTTTTTGTTGAGAACTTCATATATGATCATAGTCATAAAATGTTGAATGTAATTTCAAGCTGTCACTGATATCCTAGTGTTTACTGAAGTAGCTCTTAAAGGTCCAAGGGGGACAGCTCTGTGCACCAAGGTTATATATCTCCAACCTAATAGAAAAATTCTACGCCAACAACTACGTTAAAGACCCTTGATGACTTGATCCTTGCTTAGCTCTCCAGCTTCAACATTTGGTATTTTTCTCCTTAATCTCTGGGCTCTTATAATAAGAACTACCTGCAATATCTGAAAAATACACTGTCTCATGCTTCTAAACAGTGCTTATACTAGTCTCCTTTGCTTGGAATTCCATTATTCTCCTTGATAATTTTTCCATGTTTTAAGACTTAACTAATACTGCCTTTTCTTATAAAGTCTTTCCTGATGCTCACATTCTCCTGTGAAGAATGAGAACAATGACTTACATTTATTGAGAACGTACTCTTTGACTTGCATGGAGATTAGCGTTTAATTACCTACATTTAATCTTTGCAACAAGGAGACTGGTGGCACAAAGGTTAAGTGATTGGCTGCTAACCAAAATTGCTGTTTAGTTGATTGACTCACAGCAACCCTTCCATGGGTTTCCAAGGCGGTATCTCACGGAAGTAAAGTGCCCAATCTTCCCTCCGAGGAGTGGCTGGTGGGTTTGGACCTCCAGCTTTCTGGTTAGTAGTCAAATGCCTTAGGCACTACTCCACCAGAGCTCCCAATCAAAATATTAATGATTTGAATCCACCCAGCTGCTCCTTGGGGGAAAGATCTAGCAATCAGCTGCCATAAAGATTATTGTCTAGAAAACCCTGTGGGGCAGTTCTCTGTCACATGGGGTAATTATAAGTTGAAAATTGGCCAGGCTGCATCTAACAACAATGATCTTTGCAGCAACACTATGAGAGTATATGATGTACTTTCTGTCTTGGACAAAAGAAATTATCCTTGAAGAAGTTAAATATGTGTTGATGAACTACAGCTAGGGAATGGCAGAGTCAGGACTAGAACCCAAGATAGTCTGACTTTAAGGTCTTTCCATTGTAACACATCTTATCCAGTACTCATTCTATACATTGAGTACACATCCATCTTACACATATTAAACCAAAAAATCTAACCCACTGCCATTGAGTCATTGCTGACTCATATTGACCCCCACTGGGTTTCCAAGGCTGTATATCTTTACAGAAGTAGATCACCCCGTCTTCCTTCCATGGAGTAGCTGGTGGGTTTGAACCACTGACCTTGTGATTAGCAGTCAAGTGCCTTATCCTCTATGCCACCAGAGCTCCTTACACATATTAGATCCAACAATATTCATTTATCCAACAAGTCTGGGTATATCTCACACTTTGTATTATTTACTTTAGAAACTTCCAGAATGTTTTAGAGAGATTGATGACTGTATCTGTTCAATGAAATCTATTTGGATTTATCTGGATAAGGCTTTCAATTTTCTCCCAATTTGGAGAGGGGGAACAGGAAAAAAGAAGAATCAGGATTCTTTATGTGAAGTCTGACTTCAAGCACCTTTCATTCACAACAAAGGATATTTGAGGAGAGGGTGGTTCAGACAATCCCTTTTCAAATGGTAGAGGACAAGTTTCCTGCTTGTTTTATTATTGTAACATACAATGAAAGCAAATTTCTAAGTTGATGAAAATTATAATACACACAAAAGCAAAAACTCAAGCTTACAAATACAAGCACAGATTTCTTAACATTAGATTCAGTAGATATTAAAGTGTTCTGTCAAACTGCTATGCCTTTTTTGAAGGTTCACTCTCATTTTCTCTAATGATCCCATATCTGGCTGAGAATAGTGATTGACATTCTCTGCCAGTTACAGCAGACCACACATAGCACTGTTATAATTTTTTTTCTTTTCTAACTTTTCCAGAAGTAGTAAGCCAGCCCTGGGACCAGCGGAAGGCAGGGGTTTGCATGTGTGGAGCCACCCCTGGACGCAGGCCACTGTAAGCCAGCCCCAGGACCAACAGAAGGTGGATGTTTGCCCCAGGGGCAGGCTGGGTAAAGAATCAGGGTAGAGGAGACCAGGAAAAGCAGAGAAGCTTAGAACAGCTAGGAGAGACAAACTTTTCTGTCAGTTTGTCCTACTGTGGTAGCTGAAGTGTTACTGTGAGGCTATAGGCTATGCCACCTGTCTTTCAAATGCCAGCAGGGTTACCAAGGGTGTACAGGTTTTAGCAGAGCCTTCAGACTAAGACAGACTTAGAAGAAGGAAAAGACTGCCCACTTCTCAAAGAATTGAGCAATGAAAACTTTATGATTAGCAGTGACACACTGTCTGATATATTATTGGAAAACTATATGGATAGCCTGAAACACTGTGCAACATAGTGCCAGAACATGGTCCCTCATGTCAGAAGTCAATCAAAATACCACCAGAGAAGAGCTGCCTCCTCAGACTAGAGCCAACCTTAATGATGTGGATAGAGTAAAGCTTTTGGGACCCCCCCCCCATTTGCTGATGTGCTACATCACAAGATGAGAAGAAATAGCTGCAAACCTTCATTAATAATCAGAACATGGAATGAATGAAGTATGAATCTAGGAAAACTGGAAGTTGTCAAAAATGAAATGGAATGCATGAAGTTTGATATCCTAGGCATCAGTGAGCTGAAATGAACTGGTTTTGGGCATTATGAATCAGACAATCATATGATCTACTGTGCTGGGAATGACAAATTGAAGAAGAATGGCGTGGCCTTCATCATCACAAAGAATGTTTCAAGGACTTCCAGTGAAATGGAGGAATAGGCAGACAAGCTACACAAACAATACAAAACAAGAAAAAAGAAACCAATTGACAACGATAATCCTGGAGCCTTGAGCTTTGAAAGGATGTACACAGAAGTGGATTAGGCACCAACTAGTGGAAAAACTTGAATGAAAACAGTGAGTATGGAGATGGATGGACCTAGGGACTCTCAGCTACTCTGAAGGCACCAACAGCCTGAATATTTCCAAGTGGTGCTGGGACCTGAAAATTGATTTAAGATCTGTCTGGCTCACCAAAGGCTGCAGGGGCTACTGTACCAGTGGCCTATGACTACTAACTCACCGCCGTTGAGTTGGGTCTGACTCATAGCGACCCCTCTTGTGTTTCCAAGGTGGTTTCACTACAGCAGTAGATTGCCCAATCTTTCTTCCAAGGAGTGGCTGGTGGATTTGAACCACCAGCCGTCTGGTTAGCAATCAAATGCCTTAGGCGCTAGGCTTCCAGACCTACTCCTATGACTAGGAAGGGAAATAGCAAGGATGGAGCCAACCTGAACTGTCGACTTTTGACTGTCTGGAGGGCTCAGCCATGTTGATTGTTTATAAGTGGTGGTCATTTTGGATATTTAAAGTGAGTGAGGGCACAGCCATTTGGAATGATTACAAGAAGTGGCCAGTTTGGATATTGAAAGTGGTAGCATTCTCATTCGGATTCCAGGGACCTAAGAATAGTCTCGGTTTGACAAAGTCAGCAGGGACATACAAGAGGCTGACAATGGAAAAGGAGACAAGTTGTGTGTGTATAAGTGCAGCCAACTAGCGAATAGAGGAGCACAGTACCCTGCTTATGTAGATAATATCCAAAGAAAATGAAAATCTGGGCAACCCACTCCAACATACAATCACCAATTAAATATAAACACAAAAATATCATGATATCTTGGAGACAACAGACCATCACAGCCACACAAAGAAGCAAAATAAAACAGGATAAACAAGGGAGCATGCTACAGACCCAGAACACATCCCTGAGGAAGAAGCATCATTGGAGCTCCCTGATAAGGAATTAAAAAGAATTATATTTAAGTATCTTCAACAGACTGAGAGATAGATCAAGGAAAACACTGACAAAATTGAAGAAAACACAGAGAAACTCTACAACAATTAAAAAAAAAAAATACAAGAACAAAATGACAAAATAAATGAAAAATTAGGTATGATACAAAACCTACAGATTGAAATCCAGAAGATTAATACTAAGTTTTCAGAAATAGATAACACATTGAAAGGGCAAAGGAGTAGAACTGAATCAATGGGAGACAGAATTAGTGAGACTAAAGACAGACACCTCCATACTTCTTTAGAAAAGAATCAATTAGAAAAAAAAAAGATAAAAACAAAATGAAGAAAGCCTAAGGTTCATGTGGCATACCATCAAAAGGAATAACCTAATCAGAATTCCAGAACAGGAAGAGAAAAAGAAAACCACAGAGAAAATTGTCAAAGATTTGTCAGAAGAGAGTTCCCCTGGTAGGATGAACGATTAGAATATATTCATTCATGAAGTCCAATGAACCCCAAACAGGATAGACCCCAAAAGAAAATCACCAAGACATATCATCAAACTCACCAAAACCAAAGACAAAGAAAGAATCCTGAAAGCAGGACAGGAAAAATGAGAAGTTACCTATAAGGGACAACCAATAAGACTAAGCTCAGATTTCTCAGCAGAAACCATGCAAGTGAGAAGACAATGGGATGGTATATATAAAACCCTGAAAAATAAAAATTTCCAACCAAGAATTATATACCCATCAAAACTGTACCTCAAATATAATGGTGAAATTAGAAGATTTCCAGATAAACAGAAATTAAGGGAATTTGTTAAAACTAGACCAACCTTACAAAAGATACTAAAGGGATTACTTTGGACAGAGAACCAACAACAGCAAACAACAACCGACCGTTAACACACATGATCACATAACTAGGAAACCAACGCAGTTACGGAAGTATCCAAAGTAAATAAGCATACAAGATTGTAAACAGGGAACTAGAAACATCAGCTGACAAATGAGGACAACGACAAGCCAAAAAGAGGGGAAAAAATGGTGTAGTCACAGAACTTCTAAATGGTAGGAAAGTCAAAACAACTGCAAGATAGAACAGACTGTTCTAAACTTGGGAAGAAAATTATAAATCAGAAGGTAACTTCAAAGAAAAATGATAAACCTTCACATCAAAACAAAAAAGAGGATCAGCACAAATATTTAGCAAATGCTAAAAGGGTCTGACTTGATGGCACATAACAACAACAACAACAACAACAAAAAAAAAAAAACAACAGCAATGAAGGAAGTGATAAAACAATTCATAAACAATACAAGCTCAGCACAGAAAATTATATGGCATAAAGAAATCAACAACACCATGAAAAAGCACATAACAAAATGACAGCAACAAATTCATACTTGCTGAAAATTACACTGGATGTCAATGGATTAAATGCACCACTCAAGAGACAGAGAGTTGCAGACTGGATAAGAAAGCATAACTCATCAATGTGTTGCCTACAAAAGACACATCTTATAGAGAAAGACAAAAATAGACTAAAAATCAAAGGTTGGAAAAAGATATATTAAGCAAAAGGAAACCATAAAAAAGCAGGAGTGGCAATAGTAATTTCTGATAAAATTTACTTTAAGACAAAAAACACCATAAGAGACAAGGAAGGACATTATATAATGATTAATGGAGTACTTACTGATGAAATTTAAAGACTAAAATCTGCAGTATGGATTACACCTCAATATAAAGAAAACAAAAATCCTCACAACTGGACCAATAAGCAGCATCATGATAGATGGAGAAAAAGATTGAAATTGTCAAAGACTTCATATTACTTGCTTCTACCATCAACCCCAATGGAAGCAGCAGTCAAGACATCAAAAGACATATTGCATTGGGCAAATCTCCTGCAAAAGACCTCTTTCAAGTGCTGAAGAAGAAAGATAGCTCCTTGAAGACTAAGATGTGCCTAACCCAAACCATGGTATTTTCAATCACCTCATATGCATGTGAGAGCTGGACAATGAAAAAGAAAGACCAAAGAAGAGTTGAAGCTTTTGAGTTGTGGTGTTGAGCAAAGAATGTTTAAAGTACTATGGACTGCAAAAAAGAACTAACAAATCTGTCCTGGAGGAAGTGCAGCCAGAATGCCCCTTGGAAGCGAGAATGGTCAGACTTCACCTCACCTACTTTGGTCATGTTGTCAGAAGGAATCATTTTCTGGAAAAAGATGTCATCTTTGGTAAAGTGGCAGGTCAACCAAACAGGAGAAGGCCCTCAATAAAATGGATTGACATGGTAGCTGGAACGATGGACTCAGGTATAGTAGGGATCATGAGGCTGGCACAGGACTGGGCAGTTTTGTTGTGTTGTACAGAAGGTTACTGTGAGTCAGAGATGACTTGATGGCACATAACAACAACAACAACCAAAAGCAATAAGTGCAAACTCGGTTAGCATTATAGTTTTGTTTATGAAAAATAATTAGCTAACAATAGAATTAGTGAACAAGGCTTCTAAGTATTTTCAAGTCCTGAACAGCACAATACATCCTGAGGCATCAGGTGTGAATGCTGCTGTGGCTACAAACAAGCTCAGTGGCACTGTGAAAAGCATAATCTAGTCGGAGAGTTAGCTGAGATGCGGTAACATTCTTGTTCTGATGGCCAGCTGTTCAATCTTGGGTATATCATTTCATTCAGCTTAATTTTTCATATATAAAAATAAAGGGATTTAATTAACTAACCCATCAATAATATCTTTTCTAGTATTGATAGGTCTTTTTTATTTTTTTCCCCCTCCAAAACTACTATGAACCATAACTACCACATAAACTTTGAATTCTTTCAAGTTTTATTTATAATATGCTCTTTCTTCTTCCCCAATATGTTACTTCCCTTGATGTACCAGCAACTAATTGTGGAACCTAAGGGCCAGTTACATATTTCTGAATAATAGTTAACTGTGCAAATTTCAATAAATTCCAGTTTGTAATATTTCTAGTTTGCTCTGATTTGATATTCAGAATAAAAATTAATACAAATGATTGAAATTCAGGACAACACATAGAAAACTATTCCAGGAGAGATGTCACAACATGGCTGCACAGACACATCATGTCAACCACCTACAGTGGAGACCTGAGAAACTAAGTAAAACAAATACACATGGCAATCTTGAAACTCTGAGCATCAAAAGGAAGGATGAAGAATTAGATTGATCCCTGATTGTAAGGAGAAACTAAATGAAAATAGCAAACAAGGAGAGTTATAGTCCGGAGGTTCTCTGTCTACTGGTCTGTCAAAGCATGGCCATCCTGATACAAAGTGAGCAGTGACACCAGGTGAGAAACATAGGAAGGCAACTTCACTGAATTCTCAACAGGAGGAAGAGACACTGCATAGACAGATCTGCAGAGAATCAAGGTGAGCAGGACATGGACCATATCTAAGAAGGGAAAATACAGGAAGGTGACTGAAAGTTCTAGGGATCTTGGTGTTCACAGAGCAGGGAGGGAGCCAGGAACCAGAGACAAGACTACTCACCATCAGCAGTCACTGATCATTAGGGTGGATGTCAAGTATTACACAAAGTAATAGATCCATAGAGTGCCAGCAAGAGGTCTCCAACCAGACCAGACACTGAGCAGCACCTTCCTTGCATTTGGTTGGGGCCAGGTCATGATTGTTGGCTGTAGCCAACAGAGAGTACCCTGACACCTATGCCCAGTTATGATAGAAGCACACTCTTCCTTCCCCACAGCCCTCACAGTGACCAACAGGGTAAGCCACCTCTAACCTCCTGCCTACTTCACTCGGGACCACAGTAAGATCCCACCCTTTCTGCCCCACCCAGACTCATGCTGCCCAAGAGCAGTAGCGTATGTCTTCCCTGACCACCACACACCCCAGTTGCCTTGACCTGGTGAGCAGCAGTGCATGCTCCCACACCACCAGACTAATAACTGCTGGCAGCACACACCTGCATTGTCCACCACCCACACCATGCCACCCACCCAATGAGTGGTGGTGCACACTCCTGTGTTACCACAGACAACTAGTAATGGCAACTGCCTGCCCTGCCCACCAACACCCCCACCACACCCACCCAACAAGCAAACATGTGCACCTATGCATCAGCAGACAAATGACCAGTGACAGGGCACGTCTGCTTTGCCCATCGCTGCCACTCCCTGACTGACCTGCACATCCACTGAGCAGCATCACAAGTTCCCACACTGTCATAATAAATATCAGTAGTGCCACATGCCCACCCACCTGCTTGCTGTTGCCACTACACCTATCCAGCTATAGGTAGAGAGCACTCCTGTGATGCCAGGCTAGTGATCAGCAGAGTAGGCCCACCCTGCTCACTATGACGTATCAAAATGATAACAAAACAAGAAGATACAACATAAACATGCAACAATAAATATATAAATGAAATAAAACAGCACCTTAATGCCTTGGATAGACCAGACAATAACTAATCATATGAAGAAACTGGATAAGATGGCTCAAACAAATGAGCAAAATAAAGGGACAGGAAACTCTTCTGAGGAAGAAATGATAACAAAGAAAAAACCCTAAAATAAGTTAGGAAATCAGTACAAGAACAAAGTAACAGACTCAATAGATAATTAGAAAGCATACAAAAATCATAACTAGAAATTCAGAAGATTAAAAATAAAACATCAGAAATAGATAATGTAAGAAGATAAGATAATGTAAGAAGAACACAGAAGTAGAATTTGATCAATGGAGAACGAGTCAGTGAAATAGAGAATAAAATCCTTTGATACTGATTTGTTTGGAGAACAATCAGAACAAAAAAGGAGAATGATGAAAGCCTAAAAGTTATGTGGCGCATTCTCAAGAGGAATACTTTATGCATAATAAGAATTCCAGAACAGGAAGAGACAAAAACAAAGTACAGAGAATGTTTGAAAATACATTGGCAGAACCCTTCCTTAAATCATTAAATACGAGGTTTCCATGCAAGAAGCCCAACAGACCGCAGAAGGAATTCACCAAGAAATATCATAATCAAACTTTCCAAAACCAAAGACAAAGAAAGAATCCTGAAAGTAGCTCAGAAAAAAAGGAAATATCACTTATAAAGGGGGATCAATAAGACTAAGTGTTGATTTCTTACCAGAAATCATGCAGGCAAGAAGCAATGGCATTATGTGTATATATATATATATATATATATACACACACATATATATTCCTGAAGGAAAAGAACTGCAAACCAAGAATCACATATCTAGAAAAATTGTTGTGCAAAAACAATGGTGAAACTAAGACATTCCTAGATAAGCAGAAATTAAGGGAATCTGAAAACTCAAACCAATCTTATAAGAAATCTTTTTCCCTTGCAAAAAGAAACAATGACATCAGACAACAACCTGAGATAAAGGCACATGATAACACCACCCAGATAGCAACCCAGATAAAGATTTCACAAAAGTAAAATAAACTTATAAACTGATTACATGAAATTAGAGGTATTAAAATGTAAATGTTGACAACTTCAAAAAAAAAAGGAAAATAAAAGGTGTAGTGGTAGGATTTATATATGGAGAGGAATTCAAGGTAATTCCAAGACCTAACAGACTGTTTTAAAATTGAAATGATAAAGGTAAACTTTAGAATAAGCACAAAATGAATTAATAAATCAACTCACCAAAATAAAGAAGAAAATAAAAAAAAACTCAGTAAACACAAAAGCATCAAAAACAATTGATAGGCGGAAGGAAAGGGTAGGGGAGCTGTTGCATTGTGGTAAATTGTGGTCAATGTCATGAGACAAAGTGTATGTGAACTGCTGTATGGAAAATGAATTTGCTCTGTAAATTTTCACCCAAATCACACACACACACACACACACACAATTGATAGGGAAAGAAAATCCATGTACAGAAAACACTCAACACAGGAAAATTAAGAAGAACAAAGAAACTATTAACATCACACACACACAAAGTATAATAAAATGGTAGCAGTGAATTTGTACCTACCATTAATCACAGTAAATATGAATGGATTAAATGCACCAGTCAAGAGAGATAGTGGCAGAAAGGATAAAAAGAAAAGATGACTCATCAATATGTTACCTTCAAGAGACACAGCTTAGACACAAAGACATAAATAAATTAAAAATCAAAGAATGGAAAAAGTATTTATCAAGCAAATAATAACTGAAAGAGAGAAAGAGTACCAATAATAGTTGCAGAAAAAATAGACTTTACATAAAAATCCATTATAGAGACAAAGAAGGGTACTATATAGTGATTAAAGTGACAATTCACCAAGAAAACACAGCAATAATCAATATTTTATACACCCAATGATAGAGCTCTAAAATCCATAAAACAAACTTTAACAGAATTGAGAAGAAAAATAGACAGTTCCACAATAATAGTTGTTGTTGTTGTTGTTATTTGCCGTCGAGTCGGTCCCGACTCATAGCGACCCCTCCTTGGGTTTCCGAGGCAGTATCACTACAGAAGTAGGATTGCCCAACCTTCCTTCCGAGGAGTGGCTGGTGGGTTTGAACCGCCAGCCTTCTGGTTAGCAGTCAAGTGCCTTAGCCACTATGCTACCAGAGCTCCCTAATAGTAGGAGGTTTTAACACACCACTTTTCATGATAGGCAGAACAACTAGAAAGAAACTCAATATAGAAATAGAAGATTTCAATAACACAATCAATGACCACAGCCTCATAGACATATACAGAACACACCACTCAACAGCAGCACAGTATATACAGTATATATTCTTACCCAACACACATGGATCATTGTCCAGAATAGACCATATGTTAAGCCACAAAATATACCTCGATAAATTCAAAAACATTGACACATTAAAAGGCATCTTCTCTGACCACAAGCTATAAAACTAGAAATCAATAAAAGGAGAGCAAGGAAAAAAACAAACAAACATGGAAACTGAATAACACATTATTTAAAAATTATTGGGTCATAAAAAAATTAAAAATGAAATTTAAAATTATTAGAAGCAAATGAGAATGAAGACACAACATATAAAAACACTGTGGGACACAGCAAAAGCAGAGCTCAGAGGAAAACTGATGCTAATAAATGCACACATCATAAAAGAATGAAGGTCCCAAATCAACAGCCTACCCCAGTAACTTGCACAAATAGAAAAGTAACAGCAAAACAAGTTCACTAGCAAAAAAAGGAAGTAATAAAGATCAGAGTAGAAATAAATGAAATAGGAAATAGAAAAACAACAGAAAGAATCAACAAAACTAGAAGTCGGTTCTTGGAAAGGATCAATAAAATTGACAAATCATTGAACAAATTGACAATCAAAAAGTGAAAAGATGCAAATAACCAAAATAAGAAGTGAAATGGATGACAATATAACAGAACCCAGTGAGATAATGATCACGCTAGAATATTATAAAAACTTATACTCCAACAAATTTGAAAACTTAGAATAAATGGACAAATATCTAGAAACAGACTACCTACCTAAAATAACACAAATAGGGCTATAAAGTCTAAATAGAGTTATTACTAAAGAAAAAATTGAAGATCCTCACAACAAATAAGTAAATCAATAAAAGCCTCAGCGCAGATCACTTCACAGAATTTTATCAAACATTCCGAGAAAAGCTAACACCAATTCTACTGAAACTATTTCAGAGCATAGTAAAGAAAGAATTACTCCCTAATTCATTCATTGAAGCCAGAATGACCCTGATACCAAAGCCAGGCAAAGACACCACCAAAAGAAAGACAATTACAGATTAATATCCCTCATGAATATAGATGCAAAAATTCTCAACAAAATTCTAAACAGAATTAAACAGCATGTCAAAAAATAATGCATCATGATGAGAGAGAATTCATATAGGGATGCATGGGTGGTTCAACATCAGAAAATCTATCAACGCAATTCACCACGTAAATAAAACAAAGGAAATGAATCACGTGATCATCTCAATTGACTCAGAAAAAGCCTTTGCTAAATCCCAAAATTCTTTCCTGATTAAAAAAAAAAAAAAAAAGGAATAGAAGTTAAACTCCTCAACATAATTGAGGGCATATATCCAAAAGCAACATTATTCCCAATAAAGAAAGAATGAAAGCCTTCTCCTTGAGAAGAGAAAGGGGACAAAGATGCTCACTATCACCACTTTTATTTGTTGTTATACTGAGAGTCTAGCCAGGGCAATAAGGCAAGACAGGGAAGTAAAGAGTACCCAATTGGTAAGGAAGAAGTGAAAATATCCCTATTCACAGATGAATACAAAGAATACAAAGATCTTATACAAAGAAAATCCAATAGATTTACTGAAACTAATAGAAAGATTGAGCAAAGTGGCAGGCTACAAGATCAACATACAAAAGTGTGTTGCATTCCTCCACACTAACATGAAGAGCTCCAAAAAGGAAATTAAGAAAGCAATACAATTTACAATAGTCCCCAAAAGGAAAAAAATACCTAAAAATAAAGTTAACTAGGGACATAAAAGACTTATACAAGGAAAACTACAAAATACTACTGCAAGAATCAAAAAGAGACCTACATAAATGGTAAGATGTTTCATGCTCATGCATTGGAAGACTTAACACTGGAAGGATGTCAAAACTTCCTAAAGTGATCTATAAATATAATGCAGTCCTGATCCAAATCCTAACAACAGTATTTAACAAAAGGAAAAACTGATCTCCAACTTTATATGTAAAGGAAAAAGGCCCCAAATAGCTAAAGAAATATTGAAGAAGAACACAGTTGGAGGCCTCACACTTCCCAGTCTCAGAACTTACTATTTGTTGTTGTTGTTGTTATGTGCCGTTGAGTCAAACCCGACTCATAGTGACCCCTCCTTGGGTTTCCGAGGTAGTATCACTACGGAAGAAGGATTGCCCAACCTTCCTTCCGAGGAGTGGCTGGTGGGTTTGAACCGCCAGCCGTCTGGTTAGCAGGCAAGTGTCTTAGCCACTATGCTACCAGAGCTCCCCAGAACTTACTATACAGCCACGGTAATCAAAATTGCTTGGTACTGGTACAATAAATAACAGGCAGCTAGAACAGTGGAACAGAATTGAGAACCCAGAAACAAATTCACCTGTCTAAGGACAGTTATCTTCAAGAATGTGTCAATGTCCATTCAACGGAGAAGAGAAAGTCTTTTTCACAAACGATGCTGGCAAAACTGGGTATCCATTTGCAAAAAAGAAAAATGAAACAGGATCCACACCTAACAAAATACACTAAATTAATTCAAGATGGATTCAAGACTTAAATGTTTAAACTAAAATTATAAAATTCCTGGAGAATAAGATATGGATAAAGCTATAGGTCTTAATTTGGGGCATAAATACACTATCAAACATAACTGAAAATGCACAAACAGCAGATAAACTAGACAACTGGTACCTGCTAAAAATTAAATACTTATCTTCATCAAAAGACATTACCAAAAGAGTAAAGAGTGAACCTGAAGATCGGGAATTTTTTTTTTTTTTTTTGGTAATGGCACAACTGACACAGGTCTAATCTCTAAAATATAGAGAAAATTTCAACAGCTCAACAATAAAAAGGCAAACAACTCAATAATAATAATAAAATTGGCAAAGGTCATGAACAGACACTTCACCAAAGAGGACATTCAAGAACTGTTAATGCTCATTGCCATTAGAGAGATGCAAATCAAAACTACGATGAGATACCATCACCTTAGCTTTGTAAAAATAGTACTGTTGAAAAACAGAAAACAACAAATGCTGGTGAAGTTGTAGGAACATTGGAACTCTTGTACACTGCTGGTGGGATTGTCAAATGGTACAAACACTGTTGAAAATGGTATGACACTTCCTCAAAAACACAGAAATAGAAAACTTGTGATCCATCAATCCCACTCCTAGATATATATCCTCTAGTAGCAGTGACATGTAATAGGTATTTGCACACCCATGTTCAGTGCATTATTATTTACAAAAGTGAAAAGATGGAAACAACTTAAATGCCCATCAGTGGATGAATGTATAAACAAATTGTGGTGCATACATACAATGGAACACTTTGCAATGACAAAGAATAATGATTACTCTGCTAAACATTTTATAACATAGATTCATCTAGAGGGCATTCATGCAACCAACAGTAATACCAAGCAAAAGCTAAGTAAGTGGTTACATATACATGCTATATGGCTGTGGAAAACCATATGGGAATACCTGTGTGTGCATACATAGTTGTATTTGTGGGTACACACACACACACACATACATATATATATATATATATATACTGCATCTCAGAAGGAAGATGGGGCAATCTACTTCTGTAGTGATAATGCCTCGGAAACCCAAGGAGGGGTTGCTATGAGTCAAGTCCGACTCGACGGCACGTAACAACCACAACACATACACTGCATATAAACTTGAAGCAATTACGGATTAAGATTTGAAGCATTTACTGATGAAGACTAAAGATTACAGTCTGCAGTATGGATTACACCTCAACATGAAGAAAACAAAAATCCTCACAAGACAGAGTGACACAGTGGCTGCAATGACACGCTCAAGCATAGCAAGAGTTGTGAGGATGGTGCACTATTGGGCAGTGTTTTGTTCTGTTCTGCATAGTCAGTATGAGGCAAAGCCGACTCGATGGTACCTAACAACAACAAGAACATATGCTGCATCTATATTCATATATACAATAAAGTACATAGGAGGCACAGTTAGAGATACTTCCTATGCATAACACAATACCTTGTGGGATTGAATTTACTACATTTGAAGGCTCAAGAGCAATGTCTCCTGGGACAACTAGGTCAAATGGCATTAATTAGTAAAGACAATGTTCTACATCTTATTTTGGTGAGTAGCATCTGGGGTATTAAAAGTTTGAGTGACCATCAAAGTTACAACTATTGGTCTCTTTACAGCTGGAGCAAAGGATTGCAAAGGAAATTGAATACTCAAGGAAGAAATCAGTCCATTGGACAACTGGTTCGCATTAAGCACAGCTTCTTCTAGCCTCAACACAGAAGAACTAGATGGTGCCAGGCTACCACTACTGGTTGTTCTGACTAGAGACAAGATAGACGGTTATAACAGGAGAAAAGTGTATAATGAAACTTTAATTCACAAAAAAGACCAGACTTACTGGACTGATAGAGACTAGCAGAAACCCCCAGACTAGTGCCATAAGATAACCTTTAAACTTGGAACTGAAGCTACTCTTGGAGGTCTGCTTTCAGCCAAATAATGTATTGGCCTATAAAATAAATAATAACACCTGTGAGGAATGTGTTACTTTAAACAATCTCCTACATGAGACAAAATGGTCAACATTTACACAGAAACAAAGAAGAGAGGGCCAGAAGGTGCAGGAAAACTGGATGGATGGAAAACAGAGCAGGCAGGGTACATATAATGATTACACTCACACATTGCAGGTATTATAACCAATATCACAAACAACTTGCATGTAAACTTTTGAAAGGGAATCTACTTTGCTGTGTAAACTTTTACCCAAAATATAAACCAAAACCAAACTCACTGCCATAGTGTTGGATCCAACTCATAGAGACCCCTCCTTGGGTTTCCAAGGAAATATTACTATGGAAATAGATTGCCCAACCTTCCTTCTGAGGAGTGGCTGGTGAGTTTGAACCGCCAACCTTCTGGTTAGCAGTCAAGTGCCTTAGGCACTATACCACCAGAGTTCCTATACATGTATATGTATTTAATTTGAAGCTGAAGAAAATTAAAATAAGTCCACAGGCACAAAAATATGACCTTGAATATATCCCACCTGAATAGTATATATATCTATATATATATCTACATATCTATATCTATACAGATATAGATATATAGATATAAATATACACTATTCCAAGCAATGCTTCCCTTGGATTTTGCATTAGACTGTATACCCTGTTTAGTATCATAAACCTGAAGCTCTAATTTTTGACCTTAGAAAAACCATGTACTTTCTTCATTAAAATCCTCCATCTCTAAGATATCTAAAATGAGTGCAATAGTAAATTACCTCTTCTCTATCTAGTTAGTTAATGAGAGTGCATAAAAGCTAGTGATTTGAAAAGCAGTATTTTTAAGAAGATAGCTTTACCACCTTCATGTCTCCATACCCTGGACATTAAATAACATTTAAGGTCTTGTCATGATGATGAAATATATAGGCTGCATAAATTATATGTAGAGAAAAACCACTAAATTGAGAAAAAAGATTAAAAAAAAAGATACAAGAGAGAAAGAATGGTTGTTCTGAAGAAATTTTCTGACTAGGAGTACACAGTTTTCTCTAAGTATATTTAATAGAGGAATAGAGAAAATTGGAATCATTTGAAGACCAAAAGCACTAAAAAGGATAAAAGAAATAGGATTAACAAGTTGCATTTTTGTTGTTAGTGGCCTTAGAATCGATTCCAACTGATGGTGACCCCAAGTGCACAAAGTAGAACTGCATTTCATGGAATTTTCAAGGTTGTAACCTCTCAGAAGCAAATAACCAGGCCTTATTTTTGAAGCATCTCTGGATGGGTTTGAAACTTCACCCATTCAAATAGTAGTCAAGAGCTTAACCATTTGCACCACACAGGAAGTTATTTTACCCTATTTAAAGAGGTTTTTTTTTTTTCCTTTCAAATGCATTAAGACAAGAAAGTTTGGACAAGGATCGCATGATAGATTTTGTGAGACTGATGACTCATTCATCGCAAATACATTTTTCAACAAGATAAGTGGTGACTATACATGATGACATCACTAGGTGGAATATACAGGAATCAAATCGACTACTTCTGTGGGAAAAAGATGATGGAAAAGTGCAATATCATCAATCAGAAAAAAGCCAGGGGCCAAATGTGGAAAAGACTATCAACTGCTCACAGGTAAATTTAATTTGAAGCTGAAGAATATTAAAATAAGTCCACAGGCACAAAAATATGACCTTGAGTATATCCCATCTGAATTTAGAGACCATATAAGGAATAGATTTGACACAGCGAAAACCAATGACCAAAGACCAGAGGAGTTGTGGGATGACACCAAGGACATCATACATGAAGAAAGCAAAAGGTCATTAAAAAGACAGGAAAGGAAAAAAAGACCAAAATGGGTGTCAGATGAGACTCGGAAACTTTCTCTTGAATGGACAGTAGCTAAAACAAATGGGAAAAAATGATGAAGTAAAATTGCTCAACAGAAGATTTCAAAGGGCAGCTCAAAAAGACAAAGTATAGTATTATAATGAAATGTGCAAAACCCTGGAGTTAGAACATCAAATGGGAAGCATATGTTTAGCATTTCTGAAGCGGAAAGACGGGAAGAAAAAATTCAAGCCCAACGTTGAAATTTTGAAGGATTCTATGGACATAATATTGAGTGAAGCAGGAAGCATCAAAAGATAGAAGGAATACACAAAATCACTATACCCAAAAGAACTGGTCAACATTCAACCATGTCAGGAGATAGCATATGATCAAAACCAATGGTGCTGAAGTATGAAGTCCAAGCTGCATTGAAAACATTGGTAAAAAAACAAGACTCCAGGAATTTACGGAGTATCCATCGAGATGTTTCAAAACAAGGATGCAACACTGGAAGCACTTACTCATCTATACCAAGAAATTTGAAGGACAGCTATCTGGTTAACTGACCAGAAGACATTCATACTGGTGCCCATTTCAAAGAAAGGTGAACTAACAGAATGAGGAAATTATTCAACAATGTCATTAATATCACAAGAAAGTAAAATTTTGCTAAAAATAATTTAAAAACAGTTGCAGCAGTATATTGAGAGGGAGCTGTCAGGATTCAAGTCAGATTCAAAAGAGGACATAAAATGAGGGATATCATTGCTGATGTCAAATGGATCTTGGCTGAAAGCAGAGAATAGTAGAAAGATGTTTACCTGTGATTCATTGACTATGTAAAGGGATTCGACTCTGTGGATCATAACAAATTATAGGAAACATTGAGAAGAATGGAAATTCCAGAAAATTTAATTGTGCTCATGAGGAACCTGCACATAAATGAAGAGGCAATCATTCTCACAGAACAAAGGGATACTGCATGGTTTCAAATCAGGAAAGGTGTGTATCTGGGTTGTATTCTTTCACCACACTTATTCAACCTGTACACAGACCAAATAATCTGAGAAGCTAGACTATATGAAGAAGAACATGGCATCAAGACTGCAGAAGACTCATTAACAGCTTGTGTTATGCAGATGAAACAATCTTGCTTGCTGAAGACAAGGAGAACTTGAAGCACTTTCTGATAGAAATCAAGGACTGCAGCCTTCAGTATGGATTACACCTCAACATAAAGAACACTGGACCAATAAGCAGCATCATGATAGATGGAGTAAAGATTGAAGTTATTAAGGATTTCATTTTACTTGGATCAACAACCAATGCCCATGGAAGCTGTAATGGAGAAATCAAATGATGTACTGAATTGGGCAAATCTGCTTCAGAAGACCTCTTTAAAGTCTTAAAGAGCAAAGAGGTCATTTTGAAGACTAAAGTGTGCCTAACCCAAACCATGGTATTTCAGTCACCTTATATGTGCTGGGCAATGAATAAGGAAGACTAAAGAATAATTGATCCATTTGAATTATGGTTTTGATGAAGAACACTGAATATACCATGGACTGCCAGAAGAATGAACACATTTGTCTTGAAAGAAGCACAGCAAGATGGCTTCATAGAAGCGAGGATGGTGAGATGTCTTTTATGCTTTTGTCACATTATTGGTGGGGTGGCTTCCCCTGATGAAAGATATGATGCTTGATAAAGTAGTTGTTGCTCGGTGCCAGTAAGTTGTCTCTGTCCCATAGAGACACTACTCTATGTACAACAGAATGAAACACTTCTGCACCTGTGTCATCCTTACAGTATTTGCTGTGCTTGAGCCCATCATTGCAGCCACTGAGTCATTGCATCTCACTGAGGGTCTTCTCCTTTTTCAGTGACCCTCTATTTTACCCTGGTCAAAATAGGAAGACCCTCAATGAGATGGATAGACACACTGGCTGCAACAATGAGCTCAAGTGTAGCAAAAATTGTGAGGGTAGCTCACACACACAGGCTCATCAGGTCCTGCACCTGCATGACTCATAGACGCTTCCAGCTTGACATTTGACCCCTGGACTTGGAGCTTGCCAGCCTCTACAACTCCATGAGCCTTTTCCTTGAGGTAGATTTCTTTCTCTCTCTTTAAATATATGTATATATACAAACAAAAGAAGCATGTACACACACACACACATATGAAAGCTTGACAATGAATAAGGAAGACTAAAGAATAATTGATCCATTGATCCATTTGAATTCATTTGAATTATGGTGTTGGCAAAGAATGCTGAATATACCATGGACTGCCAATTGCCAGAAGAATGCGTATGTGTGTGTAAAGCTCCACTGGTTTTGCTCCTCTCAGGAACCCAACCTAAGATAGATGAGTCCATTCCTGATTTTTTTTTTTTTTTAGAAACTAGATCAAGGAGTTATTTTTCTAACTCTGGGAACCCTCTCTGGAGGCTGAACCATCACATACGTGGGGGATGATATGATCACTCACAGACCCACTTCAACACTCTTTCTCTCATCATGTTTCACAACAACACCTGTTTTGTTTTTTTTTTTTTTTAAACTCAAGAGATTTTCCTGACTCTAATCCAGCTTTTGAATGTCATAGGAAATAGCATTTTGCAGTTAAGTTTCTAAATTTACCTCAAGTATGTCTACCTAATTCTACCATGAGTGGATAATTACTTCATCTTCTCCAGTTGCTGTTCTGCATAAAATAATACAAGAATCTTACTTAGTCTTCATTTTATATCATTTACAAAAATTTTACTGCCTATAATTCAAAGCCAGAGAAAAAATAGCAAGACTAAACTTTAGTGATGGTGGCAGTTAAAGAACTTTGATGCTTTTGTTTTCTTTGCTTTTATATAAAAAATACATTACCTTTCACAAAATACTTTTCCCTGATTTTAAAGCCTAAGTATTTTGTTTCTAAATGCTAGATTATATGTTATTTTTACCATGATCTCTATTTCTTGCTAAAGATAAAGTCGTGTGCATATTAGTACATTTTCTTAAAAACAGGTGGTATGGAATGTAATAGATAATAATTGACTTGTAACAGATTTTTACAGAGAAAGAATAAAAAAAAAAAAAACTCTAAGTAAGAGTGAAGAGTAACAGTATTCTCAATCTCAGTTGGTTAGGCACTACACCACCAGAGCTCCTTGGATAAAATGTAAATAGGTAATTATAGAATACATCTAGAATACTAGTTTATTATAGATCTAAATGTGAAGTATTATACAACAAAACTCCTGGGGAAAATATAGGAGATTATCTGCATGGCTTTGGTGTAGTAAAATCATAGCAAACCAAACCCACTGTCATAGAGTTGATTCTGACTCACAGTGATTCTATATAGCACAGAGCAGAACGGCTCCATAAGGGTTTCTAAGGCTATAAATCTTTATGGAAACAGCTTGCCACATCTTTCTCCACAGAATGGTTGGTGGGTTTAAACACCATTGACCTTTCAGTTAGCAGCCAAGCGTTTTAACCACTGCAGCACCAGGACACCATTATCAAAATTGTTGCCATGTTTGAGTACATTGTTGCAGCCACTGCATGAATATTTCATAACTTTTATAACATGAATCTGTTTCATTGGGGGTCTTCCTAGTTTTCACTGATGCTCTATTAAATATGATGGTCTTCTCTAGGACTGGTCCCTCCTGATAACATGTCCAAAGTATGTGAGACAACCTCACCATCCTCACTTCTAAGGAACTTACTGGCTGTACTACTTCCAGTATAGATTTGTTCATTCCCCTGGTGCATGATATAGTCAATATTCTTTGTCCAAACCATAATTCAAATGTATCAATTTTTCTTCAGTCTTCTTTATTCATTATCCAGCTTTTGCATGCATATAGGTTAGTGAAAATACCATGGCTTAGGTCAGGCACACCTTAGTCTACAAAGTGATATTTGCTTTTTAGTACTTGAAAAGGGTCTTTTGAAGCAGATTTCTCCAATGCAATGCATCATTTCATTTCTTGACTGCTACCATGGGCATTTGTTGCAGGTCCAAGCAGAATGAAATCCTTGACAATTTCGATATTTTCTCTATTTATTATGATGTTTATTATGATGTTGCTTATTCGTCCAGTTGTAAAGATTTTTTTTTTCTATGTTGAGATGCAATCCATATGGAAGGCTTTGATCTTTATCAATGTTTCAAGTTTTCTTCATTTTCAACAAGCAAAGTGGTATCATCTGTTTATTGCAAGTTGTTAAAAAAAATAAGTTGTAATGAGTAAATCATTGGTCTTGCAAAGTTCTATCATGCAATCTGTAGCATTGTTTCTCTCACCAAGGCATATTTTCCCACTTCTGGTCCTTCTTTGCTTCCAGCTTTCACATTCCAATCACCAGTAATTTCAATGCAACTTGATTGCTTGTTTAATCAATTTCAGACTGCACAATTTGGTAAAAATCTTAAATTTCTGCTTCTTTGTCATTGGTACATTAAGGACATCATTAAGAAGTGAAAAATGAGTTTAAAAAAATGGGAGCCAATATATGAAACACATGGAACTTATAAAGGGTTTCTAAAACCAAGAACCAAACTCACTGCCATTGAGTCGATTCCAACTCATGTTGTTGTTGTTATGTGCCATCGAGTCAGCCCCGACTCATAGCGACCCCTCCTTGGGTTTCCGAGGCAGTATCACTACGGATAGTAGGA
>NW_006921594.1:23028671-23042421 GCF_000298275.1 Orycteropus afer afer
AAAGGAAAATACATTCTTTGCCTCTTCAGCTTCTGGGGCTGCCATCATTCCTTGGCTTTTGGCCACTCCACTCCAATCTCTGCTCCACGGTCACTTTGCCTTTTTTTCTTCTATGTCAAAGTCCCTCTTAGAAGGACATTGTAATTGCATTTAGGGCCCACCTGAGTAATACAGAATAATCTCATTTTAACATCCTATGTTTAATTATATCAGCAAAGTCTATTTTGCCATATAAGGTAATATTCACAGACTCCAAGGATTAGGATGTGAATATCATTTGGGAAGCCATTATTCAGCCTATTATAGAGCCACTGATAATAATCATTATAAATTGAAAATATAGAGAAATAACTGAGTACAGCAATCAGTTGAGAAGCCTTCATGGAGCATTAAGGGAAAAACTATTATTATTATTTTGAATAATAGCATTTGAATATGTAGAGAAGAGCAAGTAGTCACAGCACAGAATGGTCACAAAGAATGTCAAGAGATTAAAAAGAAAGAATGTAATCCATCATAAATATTAATAAAAACCAGTTGAATTATATGTGCCTAAAAAGGGCACATTTTCATAATTTTACCTGCATTTACACATCATATATGACAATAATATACTTATTTTAATATGACAAAAATATGATTCAAAGATAAATATCATGAATGATTTTTGTTTATTTTAATTTGTTTTCCTACACTTCTGAAACGTTTTTCTTCTCTAAATTCCCATGCAGTGTTATTCTGGCTGTTAATGCAAATACAATGACAGAGTGTTGCTAGGGATGAAGCATTTCATCATCAGCCTGGCACTACGGCAAGACTCGTACACAAGTTGCTGGAAGCAGAACTCCTTCATTATATGCCCCCGTTTGGTCTCTGAGAGCAATCCCCGTGGAGAGTAAAGACATTCTCATATATCTGCCCTTCTCATTATTGTTACATGTGGCAGCTTAATCCCTGACCTTATTGATGTCACCAGTTTGATATGCATGTCTATCCTCATGGCACAGTAGCTAGTGTCACTTGTTATTCGTAAATCTCTTCCAGAGAAAATGAGATTCTTTTCTGACATCCTTTCAGAGAAAGTGAAATAAATGTATTGTCCTGATTTCCATAACGAAAACTCAAGTCATGCAATAAAAGAAAAATATTTTGCTCGAATTAATATTTTATAAGTAAGACAAGAAAATGATCCTGAAAAAATGGTCATGTGTTTTAGAAAAAGTTGTTAATAAAAAAAATTCTTATATTTCTGGAACATTGCATGGACCTTCACCACCCCCTCAAAAAATGCTGTCAAAAAAATGACAGAAAATCTTTTCAAAGATTTTCATCAGTCTTTCTTTAGCTTGAGGTGACCTTCCGAGCAGACTTCACATGAATTTGCACAAGAAAATAGTTTATGCATGACATGGAAAGGAGAGATGGTCAACCTTTGGAAAGCAGTAATTTTCCCTTGTCTTCTACTCATGGATAATATTAAGGGAATAGTGCTGGGACCTTCCAATTGACAAGGTCATGGTCTTAGCTGGAGCAGAGTTCCAGGGCCCATTGCTGGGTCAGATACAAACTAGTGAGTTGCTGGAGTGTGAATGAGCCCAAGCTTCTTAGACAGAGCTGAAGTGATCAGTGTAGGATTTGTGCCATCCAGCATTTCTCGTGAGTGGGATCAGACTCATAAGCGATCCCTCCTTGGGTGTCTGAGACAGCATCACTATGGAAGTAAATTGCCCAATCTTCCTTTCAAGGTGTGGCTGGTGGGTTTGAACTGCCAGCCTTCTGGTTAGCAGTCAAATGCCTTAGGCACTACACCACCAGATCTCCTCTTTGACTATCAGTACAGGTATATTGGGACTGAATGGCTGCATATCAGGCCTGCAGCCATTGAATTAATGGGCAATCATCTTTGTTCTTTTAAATCTTTAAGGAGAAGATGTTTATGCAACAAGTAAACCCAGCTATAAGATGGCTAATATGCTAACTAATATGGACCTAAAATAATACCCACCAGCCACTCCTCAGAAGGAAGATGGGGCAATATACTTCCGTAGTGATATCACCTCAGAAACCCAAGGAGGGGTCGCTATGAGTCGGATCCTACTCGAGGGCACATAACAACAACAACAACAATATCTACTTGAAAGACGAAGACTAATTTCCAATATGTTTTCCATCAATATAGTATTTTCTATTTTTGTATTTTATTACTCTTGTTATGTGCCTGTGAAGTCGGACCTCCGACTATAGCAACCCCTCCTTGGGTTTCCGAGGTGGCGTCACTACGGAAGTAGATTACCCTAGTGGTTTGAAATTTTTGCAATGTGACCTACTGATAAAACAATATTGTTTCTGTATTTAGATATAAGACAAGACAGAAGCAGATTCTTTGGGAAAAAATAAAAATCGAGAGTATCTTTGATGCCCGCCAGTATCTTACTGTCCGTTGTGTATACCACATGGGACATTTATAGTTCTTTTGAATTTCCCTTGTAAATTGTTTCTTTATAATGGAATTATAATGACAGGAAATAAAATACTCTTATATTTACAACTAACATGTATCTAATTCTTTATATGTTTATAAATAAGTTCATTTAATTATCATAATAATCATTATCAGTAGAGAAACTATATAATTTAGTATTCAAAATGGGACAATTTTTAGCATGAAAGAGGAAGATAGTAATAATTGCACAAAGAAAATTGGCATGAATGGAGACTATCTTTGGCAAACAAAAATGGGTCCAAGCTCTGGTGGCATAGTGCCTAAGGCATTTGACTGCTAACTAGAAGGCTGGCAGTTCAAACCCATCAGCCACTCCTTGGAAGGAAGGTTGGGCAATCTACTTACATAATGATACTGTCTCAGAAACCCAAGGAGGGGTTGCTATGAGTCAGATCTGAATCCATGGCAGTGAGTTTGTTTTTTATACATGAGAATTATTTTTATCTTAACATAGAGTTGAGGAAACAGTAGCACAGAAGGTTAAATAACATGCCCATGTTTACATCATCCAGTAAGTGGCTGGACCTGCCTGGCTCCCTGGGTAGTCTCACTCCAGAGTTCTTGCTCTTGTGATTACAAGTTTGGGAACCTCACAGCCTCAGTTAACTGATAATGATAAAAGGAAATTGCTATTTTAACAGTTTACCTCCTTTGAAATGTTCAGTTTTAACACTAGTTACTGGAGAGTTAACTTTTTTACGTTCTGTTTATATTTCATTTCAACAGGAAGCTCTTTTAAAAAAATACACCTTCCTCAATTACTCATGTTATGTTTTAAGTACAGTTGACATTTATGTAGCAGTATCATCATATATTTATGTAAAAGATAAGCTTTTATGAGTTTATTTCTTGCTCTTTAAAAAGAGGTAATATGTATGGTGATATTTGGATTAAACTTATTCAGATAACATAATCTTAAGTCTAATAAGTTAGCAAAATAAATATTTAAATGTCATCATCAAATTTAAAATTATTAATTAATTAATTAATACATTTGTATTATTGAGTAAGTGAAAATCTCACTATGAACATAACAATTAAAAATTCACTGTTTCTCCAATCTCATAAAATTGGATAATAATGCATTTGATAGATGTTGTTGTTGTTGTCATGTGCCGTCGAGTAGGCCCCGACTCATAGCGACCCCTCCTTGGGTTTCCAAGGCAGTATCACTACGGAAGTAGGATTGCCCAATCTTCCTTCCAAGGAGTGGCTGGTGGGTTTGAACCATCAGCCTTCTGGTTAGCAGGCAAGTGTCTTAGCCAGTATGCTACCAGAGCTCCATTTGATAGTGTATTGAAAAATGAATGCTGTGAGGCTGCATTTTGATTATTTAGTGTTTTATGTCCATTCTGTCCTATGTATAGAAGATAAAGTGTATCTGCTTCTGATACATAATCATGTACTCACCTTTGTACAAAAAAGAAACTCAATATGAATTAATGGCAAACTAACAAAATGATCACCGAGGTGGAAGGAGGATTAGCAAAAGCAGAGAGAGGTTGGCATTGCCTTGCTTCATAGTATTTAAAATAATGGTGACAGTCCTCTCAGAAATTTTCAAAGAACATACAGTCCTGCAGTGGTTGGGAAAAATAACTCAGAAGAGGAATTTATGCTGATAAAAATGGAATACTTTAGGCTTAAAGTTTAAAGGATTAATAAACAAAGAAGCATTGTGAATATAAATTCTTCACTGAAAAAAAAATGTTATAAACATCTTATTATCTAGCTGGTACTTACTAGGCAAAACTCTTTGACTTACATAAAGTTGTCTCTGCTACCCAAGGAGCTAGAACTGAAAAGAAACCAGATGTGATTCTTTGTTCAGACCAGTGGTCCTTAGTGGAGAGACCATGGGAAGAATCTTCCCCCACACCACCAAGTATTGCAGAAATTCCAGGTGTTGCCAACCTGGAGGGCTACAGAGCCATTCCATTTGCCTCCCCAGAAGTTAGGAATGAAAATTACAGCCTTAAGGCCTGAGCTTGAAGCAAAAATCAACACTGTCTCCATCCTCCCCTTCCTCTCCTCTTCCTCCTCTTATTTCATCCTGACAGCCACATGCCACTGAGTAATGAGATTGAGAGGGCCAGTCACTGTAGCCTAACCCCAGAAATTTCATCCCAATATATAGTAAAGAAAAATAAAATCTCTCTTCACCTCTGCCTCCACTTTTTAATGAATTAATTCCTATACTCAGCCCATTTCTATTTCTCTTTGCCATGTTGTATGTTCACATGTTCCTTAAATTAAAGTCAAATTCCTGATTTGAACAGAATTTCCATGAAGAGGACATTACTACTTCAAATGATGCAGGTGTGGGTGTTTGTGGCATGTTGTTCTTAAATGAAGGGAATTTGAATTCTCAGAACTCATTCATGTTCATTGTATCTCAAATTCAAGAAATTAACCAACAAAACATAAGTGAAGCATAAATTCTAGCAGTTTAAAAGAAATTAAAGGAAAAGACCAAAAACAAAACGGAAAAGCAATGCCTAAGTTACATGATCCATTGCTAAATTAGCCAGGACATCTCAGAACTACCAAACCAAACTCACTGCTGTCGAGTTGGATCCGACTCATAGTGACCCTTCCTTGGGTTTCCCAGGCAGTATCTCTATGGAAGTAGATTACTCAACCTTCCTTCTGGGGAGTGGCTGGTGGGTTTGAATCGCCAGCCAAATAAAATAGCAGTCAAATAAAACATCTGCTGATAGTACTTTAATTTTTTGGCATTTGCTGTCTGGATTAACATTTTTATTAAAATTAGTAGCCATTACCTAATAAGAATTCTCTACCTATCAAAGAATCATTTACTAAAAACATAAATTTTAATATCATATTCTTATGAACCTTTGTTTTTGTTGTTGTTATGTGCTGTCGAGTTGGACCATACTCATAGCGACCCCTCCTTGGGTTTCCGAGGCAGTATCACTACGGAAGTAGATTGCCCAACCTTCCTTCCAAGGAGTGGCTGGTGGGTTTGAACTGCCAGCCTTCTGGTTAGCAGTCAAGTACCTTAGGCACTATGCTACCAGAGCTTCTTATGAGCCTTTGTTGTTGTTGTTATATGCCGTTGAATCAGACCTGACTCATAGCGACCCCTCCTTGGGTTTCTGAGGCAGTATCTCTGTGGAAGTAGATTGCACAATCTTCCCTCTGAGAAGTGGCTGGTGGGTTTGAACTGCCAGCCTTCTGGTTAGCAGTCAAGTGCCTTGGCCACTACGCTACCAGTCTTTTCTACTTAGTGTGGCTAGCTTGCTCCTCCATTTATTTACACTCTTGAAAATTTGATAATCATACTGAGGAAAATATTTTGATCAGATCAATCATACTTGGGGCCAGCATGAACAAAAACCATGTAATGGGGCTAAAAGGTCCTTGTTGACTAAGCAAACTAAGAATTTGTACTAGCTCAGAAATTTGCTAAAAATGGTGTCTTTAATGAATTACCTATTTGCTTGTTGTTATTTGCTGTCAAGTCAGACCCAACTCAGTGATCCCTCCTTGGGTTTCTGAGGCGGTATCATTACGGAAGTCGATTGCCCAACCTTCCTTCTGAGGAGCGGCTGGTGGGTTTGAACCACCAGCCTTCTGATTAGCAGCCAAGTGTTTTAGACATTACACTACCAGAGCTCCTATTGGCTAGTGGGTAATTATTGAATGTGATGTTTCTAAATATGACGAAGAATAGTTTTGTGTGTAGAAAGTTGAAAACTGAATTGAGTAGTCTACTAATTTCTTTATCTCCCTCAAAATTTCAGTAATGCTCATATACTTTACAGTGAGTTTTGTTGTGTTATCTGCATAATTGCTTTAATTGCAGTTTAAATGTTTTACATCTCTGAAGGAGTCAACCAGCCTTAGAGTTTAGGCAGCTCCTATAGTACAACTGACATCCATTCCCAACTGTGTCTTTAAGAGCAGGTTCATGCAGTTCTTATTTGGCCTTACTGTAGTGCAAGAAGGAGCTCTGGTAGCATAGTGGCTAAAGCACTTGACTGCTAACCAGAAGGCTGGCGGTTAAAACCCACCAGCCACTCCTCGGAAGGAAGGTTGGGCAATCCTACTTCCGTAATGATACTGCCTCGGAAACCCAAGGAGGGGTCGCTATGAGTCGTAAGAAAGGAGCTCTAGTAGCACAGTGGGTAAGGCATTTGGCTGCTAACAAGAAGGTCAGTGGTTCAAACCCACCAGCTGCTCCATAGGAAGAAGATGAAGCAATCTACTTCTGTAAAGATTTACAGCCTTGGAAACCCTATGGGGATCATTATGAGTTGGAATTGACTCAATAGCAGTGGGTTTGATTTTGTTTGGTTTTAATGCAAAAAAAGTCTCAATGCCTATTCAGGGTTTTAAAAGCAGCATGTGCAGCAAGTGAAAGGGTTGTGATGAAGGATTTGTTGTGAGTAGGGGTTCAGTCATTTCAAAGTCAGTGCAAATTTACGTAACATTAAAGCAAGGCTTCAAAGATGGCGATGTCCAGTTCAAAGATGGCAGCTCTGCCAATAATCCATTTTCACACATCCTCAGGACACTGAAAGGGCTTACTATACCTCTTCCAAGTTTCCCATTCCAGGGCTTCAACTTATAATTTTTCCCTTTCCAGTTACCATGACGAATATCCAAATTGTAAAAATTTTGTTCTGTTCCTGTTCTACTTCATTGGCCATGACATAACCTGTTTCGAGCCCTACACTAAAGTCGAAGTAGGAATTGTCCATAAATCAGATGTTCATAACCCAGGGACTGCCTGTGTGGAGATAGTTAAAATACCATAAGACTTTCGTTAGGCCAGATGACATAGATTCCTAAAGCTATTTTTATATGAGGAAGGCCTTCAGGAAAGTTTTACAAATAATAAGTATGCTAGACCCCACTCTAAACTGTTGGATATCAATTTCTTTTGGTGGGGCACAAAAATATATATTTCTCAAAAAAAGAAAAAAAAGCTTCCCAACAGTTTGAGAGCCACTGATCTGCATCATGACAGCACAAAGATATTTGCCTGTAGGCCTTCCATCTGGTTTAATTGATGACTAGACACTAGACCTCATAGGAGTATGTTTTTGTTATGCAGATATCCAAATATATTTCAAACTGAAAACCTCCGTGAATAATGTACAAAAATTAGATTAGTGTTTTTAAGATAACTTGGAATGAGAGTTTTATATTGTAAATTCATGAAACCACAGAACATAGGAGGAGGAATTCCAACCCCTCTGTTTATAATCAGGAAACTACTAAATAAACCGCAACATGGGCATCAAATATTAGTGTTTACAAATCCTACATGCTCAAAAGAAAATGTGCAAAATGAACTAGAAATTAAAAATGGCCAGAATAACAGAAACTTAAATAAAATCAATCAGAAGTTTGAAGTACATCAGGTTGGGCCATTCAAGTTCATGAAATTGCTATGTGTGTATACTCCAGAGATCATCCATTCCACATCATCTCAATTGTTGTTGTTGATGTTGTGTGCCGTCGAGTCAGACCTGACTCTTAGTGACCCCTTCTTGGGTTTCCGAGGCAGTGTCACTATGGAAGTAGATTGGCCCATCTTCCTTCCGAGGAGTGGCTGGTGGGTTTGAACTGCCAGCCTTTTGGTTAGCAGTCAAGTGCCTTAGGCACCACGCTACCAAAAATAGCCTGTTTAATTTGACCAAATGCGTTTCAGTTCAGACTGGTTCTGTGCTTTACACAGAGTGTGAATTAGAGGTAACTCTTCAATCCTCTTTTCTGTTTGTTTTAGGAATTTCAGTTTAAGGAGGGAACCAACTGTTCCCCTACAACTTGACTTTGAACATAACTGGGCCCTAGACATTCAGGACTGAATAGAACAGTAGAGAGGATATCCTTTGGATTTCTCACTTAAGAGTTACATTATTTTTCCCTTTCACTACAACATTCAGGTTTCACAAGAATTTTGCATTTTTCAGAAGACTTTTTCCCTCTTTAACCTCTTGTTATCATTTAAAACATTTGTCAAAAACTCCTTGAAACAAGCATTCATCATATATTAGTTCTTAGACCACAAATCCAATAGATATAAAAAGTAGTGAAAACTCAGGATGAGTCCCCTTTTCTCTGTATATGAAAAATAGTATATTTATCTAAACTATATAGATAAGGCATTGAATCCTCATTATATATTTAGACATACATATTCCAATGACTTTTTTTTTTTGTCCTTAATGATCATGAGTCCACAAATAACTTTCTTCGCAGCTTATAACAAACTTAAAAGTTTTGGTATGCCTGCCTTAGAGGTTTTGATTGTGTTGCCAAAGCCCCCAACAGACTCCCAAGAGAGGATATCTGATCTTCTACTCTATAATTTTCAAGTTCATCCTAAAGATTTATGTCAGGGTTCAGGTGGACCCAGTAAGTGCACACCGCTCTGAGAGCCTCTCTAAGTCATGGCTATCCTACCATATGAACTGAATTCAGCACATTGAAATTAAATAGGCCAAAAGGATATTTACCTGAAATACAAAGCCCATCTGAATTAAGGTGTATGTGTTTTCTACGTAAATAACTATTTGAGGGCTCCTTGCCACAGAATTCTTACAGCCTCTATTTAGGTGTCTCTCTGGTCCACTAGATGACAAATTTCTGAGACAAGACATGAGACCTTATTTGGTGATTATAGCTCAGCTTTCAGCTCTGTGGCTGGCATAGAGCATGTTTTGAACTGAACTGAAATTGAGAAATCTCTAACAATATGTTTTGGATTAGGAGTTCCTTTGTAAGTCTGCCAGACTCAATTCATTTTTAAATAATTGGTTTTAGACAAAGCCTCATCTATTGAAATGTTGGCCTTTCAGTTAGCAGCTGAGCACTTAACCACTGCACTACCAGGGCATCTTTATATTTGAGGAAAAAAATCATTTAACATATACATATAAAAAATATATCATATATACGAGATCAAACGGTCATCAGTTACCATAAAGCAAAGATGAGGAAGTGAGAGGGGGGTAGGGAAACTAGACTAATGGAAATGGAGTAACTAGAACATAATGAGAATGTTGACACATTCTAAAAATGCAACCAATGTCACTGAACAATACGTATGTGATGTTGTTGTTGTTATGTGCCTTGGAGTCGGACCTGCCTCATAGCGACCCCTCCTTGGGTTTCCAAGGTGCTATCACTACGGGAGTAGATTGCTCAACCTTCCTTAGGCACTATGCTACCAGAGCTCCTATAAGAATCTAAGTTGCTGTGGAAAGTATCATTAAAAACATAATAAAATGTAAAAAAATATATAAAGAATTATTTATGAGCTCTGGTGGCACAGTGCCTAAGATATTTGACTGCTAACCAGAAGGCTGGTGGTTCAAACCCACCAGCCACTCCTGGAAGGAAGATGGGGCAATCTACTTCCGTAGTGATACTGCCTCAGAAGCCCAAGGAGGGGTCGCTGTGACTCAGATACGACTTGACAGCAGTGAGTTTTTGTTTTTGTTTTTTTGTTGGTTTTACTTAGCTTTTACTCATTTAAACCTTATTCATTACTTTGGGATAACCCTTCTGTTAGATGTATTCCCAGAAAAAGCATATGAGGGCAACATTTTTATTTTTCTTGCCACTCAGCAATGATACTATTTTAAATTAAATGAACTAGTGTCCAACTTTTACTGAACTATAATTACGGTCTAGTGAAATGCAGTTCTAATCATAAAAATAAGGTTTATGAGTCTTTCCCCGATAGCCAACTATTTTCCTTCTTTTTCACTAAGATTTTCGGAGTGTATGAGCACTGCTATTTCTTCTCTTTGATACGTCACCATCTCTATTATAGCTGCTTTTCTGTGTGGAGCACCATTACATTTCTGCTGTCCTTTGAAACACTGCCAACCATGGCACAGAAAACTGACAAAACATGGCAAGCCAAACTTGAGCCTGGTTCAACAACCTCGTAATACAGAGGAATTGTCCTATTTCTACTTAATAATACTTTAAAAAAAAAAAAAAAAAAAACCCTAACCTAGGGAGCTAGATCTAAGTTTAATTTCAGAAACTGAGATCTGAAACCCTGGAGAGGTCAAGGGCTCAGACCCATTATTCTTCTGGCAGTGGCAGAAACAAACTGACCTAGTACATTCAATCAAAGGGGATGAACAGTCAAGACTAGGCCACCCACACAAACCTTTGTTTGCTAACTTGGTTCTTTTCATGCATACCATGCAGATAGGTACTTTAAGGCTTTAAAAATTGTTTGGGGAGATCTTTTGCTTGGTGAGCTCTTTTCTTCTGTAGGTACCTTCTAAGCACACTTTTGACATTTCTTCTTTAATTGATGTTTGTTTATTTAGTGTCAGCACTGTTGACATAGCTTTATGTGTGACTCTAAATCAAAGGCACACTGAATGAAATAATATCAATATTCACTTAATTAACAAAAGCCTTTATCCAGTTGACCAAATATACAAAAATGAGAGCGCACCAATTTAAGCATTCCTTTGTCATTTTATTTCCTGACAACAGAGTGCAGAAAAAAATTTTAGTACACACCATATGAAAAATAAAAAGTTCTTTTGTTCCATGGATAGGAAAACTCTTCTTTTTGTTCCAATAATTCATCTTTCATTCCTAAACCATAGGAATTTCTATCTGTAAATACACACACAAACACAGAGAGAGAGAGAAAGAGAAAAAGAGAGAGAGTATTTCAAAGGGCAACAGCTTCCCAATCAGTGAGTTCTGAAACCTTGTATATACATTAAAAAAAATAATTTAGTCATTTGTAATAATGTCACCTTTTCAGTTACGCTTGTCATGTAATAGCATGATGTCACATATTTACTTATAATGGTTTCCAGTATTCTCAGTCTTGCTTTCAATAACCAATAAAATATCTGAGTTTTAGAAGTTACTTCATTTTCTGTCTGCTTCACCTTTTATAGGAAGTATTTGAGGCAATACATCAAGTTAAATATATACCAAGCCAAATTTAAAACAAAATCCACCTCTGTTCACACAAACTGAACAGTAATAAATTTAAATAATTAAAAATTTTAGAAAGTGATCTAAAAATTCTGAAAATGTAACCCTTATTGAAATAGTAACAGTCATTCTTTCAAGAAATAGTTTTGAGTGTGCATTATTTGCCAATGACTATAATAAACTTTAAAAATACAGTGTGGAGTTAAACAATGTGTCTCTTTCCTCATAGTGTTTTCATTCAATATTTAACTAAACACTGCAAGGATTATGACTTTATTACTAAAAAATTTTCAATGACCTAAACTATTAAGGAAAACATATCAAGAAAGTTGGGACATGAAAGCACAAGAGGTGAAAATAAATAAATAAAAGGCTAACATCTTAGAAACTGAAAAAAAAAAAAAAAAAATTGCAACCTCTGCGATGGAGTCGATTCCACCTCACAGCAACCTCATTGGTTTTCCAAGGCTGTACACCTTTACAGAAGTAGACTGCCTCATCTTCCTTCCATGGAACAGCTTGTGGATTTGAAACACTGACCTTCTGGTTAGCAGCCACATGCCTTACCTACTATGCCACCAGAGCTCTTTAACATCTTAAAGAAAAGCCTCCAATTCTTTAATCAAATGCAATAGCCTTTATTCTTATAGATTTGCAGTGATGGCTCCTAAATCGATCAATAACTCATTTCTCCTCTGCAACAAAAACTTCATTTTCTATACTAAATATCTCTTTCTAACTTTGTAAGTATAACTCCAGTACAGTATACGGAGAAGAGAACTCATTACACTGCCTTCAACACAGTTCTTTATCAGGTCTACCTTCTCCTGTTAAAGGTATTCTCTCACATACATTGGATCAATATCTCTTACTTCCTTTCTTTGTTTCCCCACCTCTCACCACATGACCTCTATTGAATTAGTTACTACCCTACATCATACACCAAATGGTTCTTTTCATTATCTGAATATTGAAATACTCCTCTATATGTTCTTCCTAACCTATCTTAGTAATTTACATCATTTATGTACACTAGGGCAACATTATATTTTGCACCACCAAGTGGTTAAGCACTTGGCTGCTAACCGAAAGGTTGATGGAGAGATGTAGCAATCTGCTTCCATAAAGCCTTTCAGTCTTGGCCATCTCATAGGGCTGTTCTATGTCCTATAGGATCACTATGAGTTGGAATCAACTTGATGGCAACAGGTTTGGGTTTTTGTGAAGAGGTTTATACGACTCAGCAATCTCTTTAGCAATGTCTTCTATTGCTCCTCTGAATGTCTTCCACTGTGGCCTATCAGACAATGTTGTTGTTGTTGTTGTTATGTGCCGTCGAGTCAGACCCGACTCATAGCAACCCCTCCTTGGGTTTCCGAGACGGTATCACTATGAAAGTAGATTGCCCCTCTTCCTTCTGAGGAGTGGCTGGTGGGTTTGAACCACCAGCCTTCTGGTTAGCAGTCAAGTGCCTTAGGCACTACACAACAAATATATTCCAATCATTCTGTCTCCATGTCTTTGCTTTTGTTGTTATCTTTATCTGGAATATTCCTTCCCAGCATCTATCTTTCCATCTTTAAAGACTCATTAAACAAAAATAACTTCATGAAACCATTTCTAATCATTATTTTTTTCCAGTTTTGTTAAAATTTATTTTATAATAATTAATCTTCAGGAAGGTAACTCCTCATATTATAGTTGCCAACTATAAACACATTAAAACGAGGCATTATTTTGCCTGATATAGCATCCTATAGTGCCTAATTCAATGTTTTGTACATGGTAAGAATCAAATATGTATCTTTTAAAGAATATTTATTAACAACTGGAATAAAATAACATATTTTTAATATCAGGGTAATAATGTTAAAATGTTAAAGATAAAATTCCTCTGTATAGTTACAAAAAACTTTACACTGTTGATGATAGTTCCAAAGTGAATATCAGGAAATTCATTCCTAGGGACATGAAGGAGTTTGTGGAGATTTTATAACTAGATGGTGACACTCAGGTCTGAGATTAAAAGAATACTATCTTCTGAGGAGTTCCATATTCTTTCCATAACATTCTGGTCAAAATTCAAATTGAAAGAAATTTATTGGCACAATAAAGACACATTTTATGAAGTATCTTGGTTTAATAAAAAAATCTGAGATCAAATATTCTTAACACAATTATTTTTACTTCCATATATTTTCCACACCTCTATTCCTTAAAAGGGAGCTCTGGTAGCATAGTGGCTAAGACACTTGCCTGCTAACCAGATGGCTGGCGGTTCAAACCCAC
>NW_006921594.1:23042521-23043824 GCF_000298275.1 Orycteropus afer afer
CACTCCTCGGAAGGAAGGTTGGGCAATCCTACTATCCGTAGTGATACTGCCTCGGAAACCCAAGGAGGGGTCGCTATGAGTCGGGTTTGACTCGATGGCACACATAACAACAACAACAACATTCCTTTAAAAGGTAGTCAAGTCACCTAGTTAAGCATGCTTTATCAGTGAATTCCACAATGATGGCTATACATGACGTAATCAGCACCTCAGATAGGTATGAGGGCAGCTGGAGAACGTTTTTGTTTTGACTGAAAGTTGTCTGGGCAAACTGGAAAGGCAAATATTAACTCACTGCTGAGGAAGTTAATTCTTAGAGCTTCTTATAATTCAATAGTAAGTTTTAAAAATCATCAACATATGAGGCATTTAAAATATATGGAACATTCATCTGTAAATACAGATGCTGCATTTTTACCATAAGATTTCTGTGGTGGAAAAAATAAACATGAATATAAATTTCCCACAAAAGTAAGTTGTTGAGCCTAGATAGATTACTGCTAACTGACATATTTGTTGAGAACAAGGACTTAAACAGAATATAGCAACATGAGGCTGAAATTGTGGAAACAATGGAGCTTGTGATCCAAGAAAGCAGAGCAGGTTTTAGTTAAGCAGAAAAAAGCAAGAGAGAATTCCAGGGAAAAGGTCTGGTTTTAAGCTGACTGGAGGAAAACCCTATTTAGAATGCATTTCATTTTTAATATAGAATTATATAACAGAAATATGAATTTAACATGGAATTATAAGAATTCATAATATTTTCTATTTAACAGTTAAAGGAACCCCACTGCCATTGAGCCAAATCCTACTCATAACGACCCCTCCTTGGGTTTCTGAGGCGATATCACTATGGAAGTAGATTGCCCAAACTTCCTTCTGCGTGGCTGGTTGGTTTGAACAGCCAGCCTTCTGATTAGCAGTCAAATGCCTTAGGCACTACACCACCAGAGCTCCCAGTTAAAGGAAAATACTTCAAAAAAATGAAAATATATCTTTCAAAATAAACAGAAAGTACTTCTATGCTGGAATATATATATGGGAACTGTATTAATATTGGGACCACACACTCAGCAAAGTACCAACGTTTCAAAATACTACAGTGTAAAAATCACTATAAATAATGATGTTGTGAAGTTAACTCTGTTCTCACTTTTGTGTTGAATATCTTGACCTCCCCAAGTTTCCCTGTCTTATTGTCTCTGGTGCTTTCTAAATTTGGGGAAATTGCCACAGCAGGCAGGAGCTCTGGTAGCATAGTGGCTAAGGCACTTGACTGCTAACCAGAAGGCTGGTGGTTCAA
>NW_006921594.1:23043924-23051086 GCF_000298275.1 Orycteropus afer afer
AGCATAGTGGCTAAGGCACTTGACTGCTAACCAGAAGGCTGGTGGTTCAAACCCACCAGCCACTCCTCGGAAGGAAGATGGGGCAATCTACTTCCGTAATGATACTGCCTCAGAAACCCAAGAAGGGGTCGCTATGAGTCGAGGCTGACTCGATGGCACATAACAACAACACAACAACAAGCCATAGCAGGCAATAGGTATCTGCTAGTGCTAAATCCATGGGGGAAAATGATGGTGCAAAGTAGCATTATAATGCTGGGAGCAAACTTATTTCTTTATATATACACATGTACGAACATACACACAAACACACACAAAGCTAACTTTTTCCCTATGGAAATGATTTTCAAAGAGGAAACACTCAAAATGGTTAGAACCAAATAGGTAAAACACAAATCAGTTAAGCACTCCAAGAGATACCACAATTTGATGATAAATAGGAAGAGAATCTTGGTGACAGGGACAAGAAAATGGTAAGGGCATGGTAAGAGAAGTAGAAATAGTGAAGTACATGCCAGGCCAGAACTCTGGTGGCACAGTGGTGAAATACTCAACAGAAGGATCAGTGTTTCAAACCCATTAGTCACTCCATGAGAGAAAGATGTGGCAGTCTGCTTCCGTGAAAAATTATAGCCTTGGAAGCCCTATTGGGAAGTTCTACTCTGTCTTCTGGGATCACTATAAGTTGGGATCAACTCCATGGCAACAAGTTTGATTTAGATTCTTAATGTCAGGTTTAAAGGAAGTATGAGTTGGTAACGACTCGATGGCAGTGGGTTTTAAAGGAAGTACCAATTTCCTAGCTACTATGCTATCCATCCTGTCTGATTTTCCAGTTTTTCAAGGGAAACAGACAATTTTTCTTTTCTGTTATAAAATCTTGAAATTTTAACAAAATCATTTTTCTTTAAAACTATGTAGACCATGCTACACGTCTGTGGGCCAATCTGACAGTTTGTGACTTCTGCAATAGAGGCTGTGCACGTCTCTTTCCACATGAAGTCATAACCGAAACAAATGGCAAACTTGAAGTGGAACCAGGAACAGCTAATATTTCTTCCCTCCTTAGCTCCCTGTCTTATATTTTTAAATAAAACTTTGATTATATTAGTCATATATTTGTAACCATCTGATGACCATATACTTTCCTTTCTCTGGAAACAAAGGCTGTTGATGAAATGTATATGATGGTATCAAATTTGTGGTTCAGGTGTGGGGGAAGGGAGGAGATTTAAGTCTAGAGAAATTCCACAAGTAGCAGATTGCAAGAACCTACAGCTAATGTCTACATGATTCTGTCCTCTGCTATTATGGATGTGCCAGGTGTCATACAAGGAACTGAGGCAAACAACTAATGACATTTTGGTAACTAATTTATCTGTAAATTTGGAATCACTTAGATTAAAAGTAAAGCAGGCTTGTTTCATCAAAGCAAAAGCTGTATTATAATGCTAAAGCACACGTTTAAATCGGGTATTTCAGGAAATATTTTCTAATGAATAAGATGATTATATTTTATTAAGCCTGAGTTTAAATGTATATTTAAAAGCATAATATTCCTCATGTATTTTGATGGGATGAATTATGAGTAATGAGTTAGGAGCCCTGGTGGAGCAATGCCTGAGGCATTTGACTGCTAACCAGAAGGCTGGAGGTTCAAACTCAACCTCAAACAATTTTAACTACAATGAGGATAGTGGAGATTTTTCCAAATTGTATTTTTATATAAAATTCTGGTATTCCAACTCAGTGAAGTTTTTTGTAAATTGGATGAAGGAGCTAGCATACCCCTCCCCCACACACAAATGCACACATAGATTTGGCAAAGCGCAAAGTAATCACATATGAACTTAACATTCATAATTAACTGTAATTAGCTAGCAAAATGTTAATGAAAGTGTTTGATAGCAGCAAAGAAAATCTCATCTCATGAAAAGACAAGCAGGGATTGCTGGATGCACAAACTTACTTGTACATAGATCAATTCTTAAATGTTAAAAACAGAATTTTCCGTGTTCCTTTTCACATTTATAGCCTCAAAAAAAACTCTCACAGATGAAGTAAAAATGTGCAGTAGGTGAGGTTTTTCTATACAGCCTCATTTCCATTTCCTACATTCTTCCCTTTCCCCTTTCCAGACCCCACACCAGAGTCTTTCCATCAAGACTAAAAAGGGAAGGAAACTCAGATTTATGATTTAGTGTTTCATGCCAGGAACTCTGGCAGGAGGAAAATGAATCAGAGGAGCCAGAAGCCATGATTAACATGTTTTCATCTTGTTGATATTTAGAATCAGAGGATCTTATTGCTAGATGCATTATTTTCTTCTCTAAACTCCCTTCTCTTTTTCCTGAGAGTAAAACTCATTTAATGGCATCTTTCCAGTTTATGAGGTTGAAAACCTCAGGATCACCATCCTCTATGCTTACTCTCTCAATCCTCAAACAGCCAAGAAAACAAAGAAAGAAAGAAAAAGAAACGGCTGCCGTTCCATGTGTTCTGACTCTAAGATCGCCCTGTTTTTCACTCCAACTTCAGATCTTTCTCCTTCATGGCTACTTTCCAACCTTTACTCTCTCCTCTTTCCAATTCTTACTTTATATTGTTACCTGTGTTTATTTTCACATAGCCCAGATGATCAAAAGCTCTCCTGCTCAAAAATGTTCCGTCTCCCTTTCTCTGTTTCTTGTAGACCAAAAGCTCAGCTTATAAAATGTATTGTTCAGTGTTCTCCATGATCTGTCTGAAACTTTTGCTCTCATCTTGGATCACCATTATACCTCTTCTAAAGGAGCTCTGGTGGCACAATGCCTAATGCATTTGACTGCTAACCAAAAGGTTGGTGGTTCAAAACCACCAACTTCTCTGTGGAAGTAAGAAGGGGCAATCTACTTCCATAAAGATTTACCACCTTGGAAGCCCAAAGGGGGTCGCTTTGCGTCAGAATCCACTCAAAGGCAGTGGGAACTGGTCACCTATGAATATATAATTAGGCTCAGTCAGAGTCTTTTTCTCCTATTTGAAATTACCTTACCTCACCTGAGTAGCACGACCAAACTCAAAAAAACAACCCACTGCTGTCAAGTCTTTTCCTACTAATGGTGACCCCATGTGCTACAAAGTAGAACTAAACCTGGAATTTTCTCTTGTGCTTACATGAGACAACTGAAGCTTAGATATACTAAGTAACTTACTCGGGGTCTCATGATCATTTAGTAGCAAAGCTAATTCTACTTGACACCTAATTTTTTAAGCTGGGTGCTACAACAAAAAACACTAACAGGGACATATGTCAGGCACTATGCTAACTTTTACATATTGTAACTTATTTAAGTATCATGACTCTTTATGAATCTTTATTGTACAAATGTGTAAACTGAAGCATGTTGTTTTTGTTGTTAGGTGCCACTGAATCAATTTGGACTCACAGCAACCCTATATGAAAGAGTGGAATCCTCCCATGGGGTGTTGTAGGCTGGAAGCTTTACAGAAACACATTGCCAGATATTTCTCTAGAGGAGTCTCTGGGTGGGTTTGAACTGCCAGCCTTTTAGTTAGCAGTGGAGCATTTAACCATCCTGCAACCAGGCTCCTCCAAACTGAAGTCTAGAGAAATCCAATTGGTTGTCAAAGATCCTGTAGGTAATATAACATGGAGCCAAAATTAAACATACGAGTTTGGCAGTAGAACGTAAATTCTTAACCTTTTATTATGGGTTGTTGTTGTTATTTGCCGTCGAGTCGGCCCCGACTCATAGCGACCCCTCCTTGGGTTTCCGAGGCAGTATCACTACGGAAGTAGGATTGCCCAACCTTCCTTCCGAGGAGTGGCTGGTGGGTTAGCAGTCAGGTGCCTTTAGGCACTATGCTACCAGAACCCAGCACAGACCCTTTAAAGAATAGCTTTCTAAAGCTAGAGTTCAGCCTCTTGTGGGTCATAGATGGAAGGAGAAAGACATCCCTGGAGGCCTTCAAATCACACCACAGATACTACATCTCCTGGCTTCATATAAAGGGCTTTAACACTGGCTTTCTGAACAAGACTTAACTTCATGTCCTCCATAAAAGTCAACGTCAGTTTCTGGCTATAAATTTATCACGACTTACTAATGAACAACAACAAAAAAACTATCAACAAAATTGTACTTTCTGTCAGTGTTTCATTTAAGTTAATATGACCTCATTCATTAGCACATATATTTATGGCTATCAGAAAAGCACAAAAGTTTTCTTTCGAAAAGATCTGCCCCCTCAAAAAGTCAAAGGGAGAGTGAGTTGAGGGGATGATAAAAGATAAGTTGGAAAAGAAAGAAAATTTAAACATTTCATTTCATTTAACTTTTTAGTCTTTCTAATATACTACTTTTATCCTGCCACCTCTCTTTCTGGAAACCTTTAATTATTCTGACTTTAATTAACTGACTGCACGGTCAGTTTCATTGTCACTGTCTTGCATGCAAAGCCTCCTACAGAGCTAGCTCAAAACTACCCTTACACACATAATTCCTAGTCAGACATTTTATGCCCACTTAGTAAGTAACTTATTCTGCACATGTTTACTGAGTGATTACGGTCTTTCAGGTACTGTTGCAGGTGCTATAAAATACTAAGGGGATAAACACGACAAAATCCTTGCCTTCATGTTGCTTAGTTTTTAGTAGAAGATGTAAGTATGTAAATAAGATAATTACAGTGTTTACTCTATATCTAAAAGGCGGTTCTCAAAATTCATGGGCTCAAAATCCCTTCCCCCTCTTAAAAATCATTGGGTACCTCAAAGAACTATTGGTTATTTGGTTTATATTTATTGGTATTTTACTTGGATTCACAGTACCCACAGAAGCAGCAGTCGAGAAATCAAACAACATATTGCATTGGGCAAATCTACTGCAAAAAACCTCTTTATAGTGTTGAAGAGCAATAATGTGACTTTGAAGACTAAGGTACACCTGACCCAAGCCATGGTATTTTCAACAGCCTCATATGCATGTAAGAACTGGACAAGAAATAGGGAAGACTTCAGAACTGATGCATTTGAATTGTGGTGGTGGCAAATAATATTGAATGGAGCATGTATTGTCAGAAGAACAACAAATCTATCTTGGAAGAAGGAATGCTCCTTAAAAGCAAGGATGGCTAGACTTCATCTCTCATACTTTGGTCACATACATTGCTGGGACGGAGAAGCCCCCTGGAGAAGGATATCATGCTGGGTGAAGTCAGTGAAAAAAAAGAAGATCCTCATTGAGACAGATCGACACAGTAGCTGCAATGATGGGCTCAAACACAGCAAAGATTGTGAGGATGGTGCAGGACTGGTGTGTTGTCGCTATGTGTTGTCGAGGCGGACCCGACTCATAGCGACCCCTCCTTGGGTTTCCGAGGCGGTATCTAGGCAGTGTTTCATCTGTTGTACAGGGGGTCACTATGACTTGGAGCCAACTCAGTGGCACCCAAAAACAACATTTACTGGCATCCACCATGGGAGAAATGAAAACTAAGAAAAAGTTAAAATATTTATTAATTAGAAATAACCATAAGCCTGTTAATTAATTTCATATTAACACATTTTTATGAAAATAACTATATTTTCCAAAACAAACTAATGAGAAGAGTAGCATTGTTTTAAATTTTTAAAAAATCTCTTTAGTAATTGTGATAGTTGTAGCTGTGTGTCAACTTGGCTGGACCACAATTCTGTGTGGTTTAAGCAGTTGTGATGTGGGTTATTCCCATGATGGAATTTGATGTCTATGTTTTGAGCAGCCAATCTGTTGAAAGGGAGTTTCCCTAGAGGTGTGGCCTGCTTCCAATATATTTATGGACATCCTGGTAAAAGAGACACTCTTCTCTGGATCGTGATCCTGTTGTGCTGCCTACAACTGTCCGTGAGCAAACAATCCACTATTCGGCCTGGAGATCTTGGATTCATCATTTGTTGAAGTCAACAGCCGGTGTACTGCCTGCCAGCCTTGAGCTCTTCAGCCCCTGCAGCTGCATGAGTCAAAAAAAGCCTCCAGTTTGATGTCTGATTCAAGAACTTGGGACTTGCCAGCTTCTATAAGCGTGTGAGCCATTTTCCTAAGATAAATTTCTCTTTCTCTTTATGTATATATAAGCTTTACTGGTTTTGGTTCTCTAGAGAACCCAGTGTAGCACAGTAATATCTTACTTAGTAGAACAATTGATTTCTCATATCTTCACCCTGTCCATTGCAATATCACCTGCTATCTAGCTCCAGGAAAACTTCACACTACATTCATGTCAGAATGAGAGTGAAAAAAGAACATTTCACATTCTGTTGTAAGGGAATGAGTTTTGATCTTGGGGATCTCCTTGAAAGGATCTTGGAGACCTCCAGGGGTCTCCAGACCACAATTTGAGAACCACTGGTAAAGGGAAAGAGAGAAAGGGAAAGGATTGGGTAGTGTTTCCAGACAGGATGAGAGGTCAGGACATCCTACTTCGAGGAAGTGAATGCTAAGCTTTGTCTCAAGAATAAGAAGGAGCCAACCTCAACTCCAAGCATAGAAAACAAGTGCAAAGATTACAGACTAAAGAAGGCTTGAGAACTTTGAGAAACTGGAAAGTGGCCAGTGTGGTGAGAATGTGGTAAGGAACTGAAAGGATAACACGCATTGTGGCTGCAGACCAAGACAGGACTAGACTACACAGGGCAGGTCACAAACTTATGGCCTGTGGGCTCAGTCTGGACATCTGTGTTGGTGATGTATTTAGTTTGTGCACACAGTGCTTTTTATTACTATTATTGCTGCTGTTATTGTTATTGAGCCAAATTGTAAAAAATATGCATGTTTCACATAAAACTCTGAATTTCTGACTTGTCCTCTTAAAAATCAGAATGTCACACAATACAAGTCCCACTTCTGTGTGTGACAACAATTGGCTAGAGCTGAGTGGCACCCTTCTGTGTTAGAGGGAGCCATAATCTTAATTTTTTGCCTCATAATCCAACTAGCATATTTGTCTGCAACTTGAAGCCTTCTTTGCTGTCATTCTTCCCGGCCTAATTCACTTTTAAAAGGCATTTACCTCACTCCACAGGAGGGACTTACTGGCCTTGGCATCATTTGGAATTTTATTTTAAATGAAATGAGAAATCACTGAATTGTGGCATGCAAGGGAGTGGTATGCTCTCATT
>NW_006921594.1:23051436-23058011 GCF_000298275.1 Orycteropus afer afer
TACTGCCTCAGAAACCCAAGGAGGGGTCGCTATGAGTCGGGTCTGACTTGATGGCACATAACGACAGCAACAACATAAATATATAATATATAATTATATACACACATATGAAAATAATCTTTTTTTATATGTTCAATTCAGTGACATCAATTAAGTTCATCCTGTTGGGCAATCATCACCACTTTTTCCAAAGGTTCCATTAGCCTTAACAGAAGTTCTGACTACCTGTTGTGCAGAAAACGGATGATCGAAGCTAGAGTAGAAGCTGCCATGGAAATGGTCACAGGGCACTGTTGTTGTTGTTGTTATGTGCCGTCCAGTCGGCCCGACTCATAGCGACCCCTCCTTGGGTTTCCGAGGCAGTATCACAACGGAAGTAGTATTGCCCAACCTTCCTTCCGAGGAGTGGCTGGTGGGTTTGAACCGCACAGGGCACTGTAGCCCTCCCAAACCCCAAGCACATCACGGACTTAGGACTTAGCGTTTGCTGTGGTCTTTGCCAAGTGGAATGTCCTTCCTTTCATTCACATCATACCTTATTTTTTCTCCCTTTAAGATCCACCTCAAAGCCCCTTCTTCCAAGTGGTCTGTTTGGTGGGAAGTTTCCATAGACCAACACCCTTGCCTGAGGCACTATGGACTCTGTTTACATCTGAAATGTACACTCAATGGCTTTAGACCTTTTCACATGTATGTGTAATCTCCTCAATTAGGCTGTAAATTCCCAGAGGGCCTGAATTTATCTCTCTACAGATCATTCTACTTTGAACTGACTGCTCCTCACAATGCCCACAAGAAAAATCAAGTCCCTGTGTAGTGGTACAAAAGTTAAGCACTCCACAACTAGCAAAAAAGTTGATGATCTGCTTCTGAAAGGTCACAGCTTGGAAAACCTAGGGAGCAGTTTCACTATGCAAACATGGGGTCACCATGAGTCAGAATTCACTTGATGGCAATTAACAAGAAGAAGCAGGGATGGCCACAATGTGTACAAGTCACTGAATGCTTTCCTGACCTTGTCCAGACTCTTGGCACTCCCTGGCTTGATTAATCAGAATAGGCAGACCTTTGAGAAGTTATTAGAATTATACATTTTATTAACAATTTTTCAGTCATTGGTGTTCAATGCATCCTGGATTTACTACTTATTTTGTGTCATAACCTCTCTGTGCCGCAGCCATCTTGTCTGTAAATTGTATATTTACAGATAATGGTATTTAATTTATAAAGTTATTTTAAAGATTAAACAAATTTTGGTGGTAATTTACAACTTGTGCCCCAAAATGTAAGAAAGCATTCTAAATTATTCAGCAAAATAAATTAAAATATAAGTAATATCTTTCAATCATTAAAATCATTTTTAAAATGATTTCCATCATTGAATAGCTCCTTCTCCAATATAAATTAGAAACCTTTGATGATATTAAAATTAGGCCACATTGAAAGTCCCATAAATTTTTCAATTTGATTTGTCACATGCAAAATACTTAATCTTAAGCGGTGTGAAAACACTTGTCAGTAAAATAAAAATGTTGCGTGTCTCAAAAAGCTCTCATTTCTTTGCTCTTTCCATCATTGCATTCTCCCAGCAGTTCCTGAGGAATTGATTTTAGGGTCATGCCAAACTGGACCCAAGAGACTGCAATAATTATATCCCAGTGGTGTTGACATTCAGCTTTGTCCCACAAGCTGCCGAGGACAGGCAGGGCACCATCTGTCATGTTAGATGGCCACTAGCTAGCTATAAGTGGTGGGGATTGCTTTTCTGACATGCTACAGTTTGCTTCTGAGCCAACCTTGTAAAGTCTGAAGCATTTAGAGCTGTCTTGGAAAAAGATCATGCCAAGATTATGAGTATATATTGATGGTACATACTCACAAAATGTAAACCACAAATGCACAGAAAACATGCATAAATTACCTTCTCTAAATTACTCTACAAACTCTCTATACAGCTATCATATTTTTAACACGTCATAATTTATTATGTATCCCTAGATATGACATTTGTTAGTCATGACTTAACTGAATTCTTTTGCAAAACTAGAATTCTTTGCCCCATACTCCAACTGCCAAGTTCTTTACACACTTACAATCTCTAACTATGGCAGAAACTCCTGCTTTTATATAGATTTATTATTATCATTATTATTCTTGGAAAGATACTTCTTAACTACTATGTACTCCCACACCTAATCTCGTCTCAATGTTTTCATGCCATTTGGTGACATGGCCACTGAAGTTGCAAGTAGTATTTTAACTACATTTCTTTATAAATATGCTTAAAAGTTTGACAAGTGAAACTAAGGAAAATATACTCACTTGTTATTTTCCTCTATTATGAAGCTTAGATTCAATTTTTAAGTTTTAGTGATTCTATCAATTATACTTTTTATTCATCTAGTCTTTTGTTTAGTAATAAGAAAATTGATTCTAACAAAGAAGGTATATTGTATTTTTGTTTTCACTTCACCAAATTAACTCTTTAAAATTTTTAGAATGTAAGAGATAATTTATGATGTGTGAGACTGCATGTAGCGCAGTTGGAAGCAATGTGACTGAAAGAAAGTGAAATTCTCCTCAATATATCCAATGTTATGAATTCCAGCTCAAAGTGAAATTGTTTCTTTCAACCTAAAACGTACCTTTGGTTGGAGTTTTTATAATAACAAGTTTAAAATTTATATTCTTCATTCAAATTTAGCCACTTTTTATGGTACACTGAATTATTTAATATGGTCCTTCTAGCCATAGTCCTCCATTTTGTGAGGTATTGGATATGTGTGCCTCAATGCTTGTGTTTATGGTTCCATTTTGAAATGAGTTGTTCCTTAAGTTAATGAGGAAGCATTAGGATGGAATGAATCTTGAGTTACCACCTTACCAGAGGATGTGGCTTAAGTGACCACCTTTAGTTCACTGAGGGTATGGTCTGCATCAAACATGTATGCTCTGGCAAAGTTCTCTCCCTTGTGTTGGATCCCACATCTGGTTTGTCATCATCTGACCTCTGGTTCTTGGGACTTCAGCTGGCAGCCTATCATTTGACCTGATTCACCAGCTTCCACAGCCTTTGAGTTATCAGCCTAATGTCTGACCTGCCGATATGTGTTCACATCAGCCCCTGCAACCATATGAGTGAGGAGAATCCTCCACGCTGATACCTAATCCATGGATTTGGGACTTGTAGCCTCCACAACCCAATGAGCCATTTCCCTGGCAGTTGGTGAGTTCTATGAAAGCTTAGAGCAAATTATGGAACCCTAAGATGTGAGGAAGAGTACTGAGAGGAGTAGTAGTTGATCTTAGAGATCATGGAATGGTACAGCAGTTTGGAAAAGTTGGACATTTGGGACAGCTTTAACCTCTGCCTCATAGAGATCAGCCTTGTATTGATCCTTCTAAAAGAAATTATTCCTGTACTTTTTTTGTGAGTTTTTTTCTGTTCCATAACAGAATTTATTGTACCTGCTTCAAGTTCTAAAGAATAAAGGTAAATATAGTTTCACAAAAATTGACAGTGAAACACTGACGTAATTCAGGAAATTTTATGTTGTTAGCTATAAAGGATAAAGTAATTGGTGATATGAGGATGAGGGAATCAATGATGGTGCCCAGGTTGCTGGGGAATAGAGGGCTGCCAGTCTCTAGATACAGAACAAGGAATTTGGGGAGAGTAGCTGGCTGATAAGGAGCTCTGATGGTATAGTGGTTAAGGCACTTGGCTGCCAACCAAAAAATTCAGTGGTTCAAACCCACCAGTTGCTCTAAGGAAGAAAAATGAGGCAGTCAGTGTTCATAAAGATTTACAGCCTTGGAAACGTAATGGAGGTCACTATGAGTTGGAATCAACTCTTTGGCAGTGATTTTGGTTAGATTTTGGAGTTGGCTGGTGTCTTGGTTCTCTAGTGTAGCTTATAACAGAAATATGACAGGTGGATGGCTTTAACAAACAGGAATGTATTATCTTATAGTTTAGGAGGCTTGAAGTCCAAATCCAGAGAGCTGGATCTAGGGTCAGTGAAGGTTCCTCAACCTTGGGTTTCAGCTCTGCCTCTTATTCCAGGCCCACTGGAGCTAGAGGCATCTCCCAACTCAGGCAGCTGCTGGCTGCTGAGGCTAACAAACCCAAGATTGACAGGTAAAATGGCACAGTCCCAAGATCAGCAGGCAATGTAGCAGGCCACTAGTTCAAGTCCAGAAATGACCCCGAGATTTGCAGGCCACATGGCAGGCCTCAGGTTCAACTCCAGGAACTGGAGAAGAAGACTCAACCAAATGCAGGGTCCAAATGTGTCAAAAGTTAGGGACCTTTCACAGAACTTTTCCTAATATACTGGAAGCAGGCCACATTCCAAAAGCAACTAGTTAGCTGTTCACAGCAGATTCCACTATGGAGGTAACTACTATTTCATCACAGGGAATAACTGTATGCAGCTGTCTAGCCACTGAAAACCATGGCTCATTAATACATAATTTTTACTACCACAGTCAGTTTTCATGTAAGTGTCTAGTACATAGTTGTATATAATGTCTTGAGTTCAGGGGAGATCTAGACTGGAAAAACATCTGGAGAGGATCCTAAGCAAAAAGATGATGATGGAACCCAGGGCAGGGGATGAGATTGTCAGTGTAGATGGTGACCTTAAGACACCAACATCTGCATAATAGACACACACACGAACACACACACACAAAGAGATGTGAAAATATTAGAAAGAAGTTGCTGTAGAGATAATAAAGAATGGAAAGAATATTTTACTTATAGCTAAAGAAAAGAATATTCTCAAGAAGAGTGGTCATAGTGTCAAATGTTATGAAAAGATCAAATCAGGTAAGAGGTGTAAAGGCTCTGGTGGCATAGTGGGTAACACATTTGGATGCTAACCAGAAGTTCAGTGAATCAAACTCACCAGCTGTTCCATGGGAGGATGATGGGGTAATCTACTTCTGCATAGATTTACAGCCTTGGAAACCCAATGGGGGTCGCTATGAGTCAGAATTGACTTGATGGCAGTGGGTTCAGTTTTTTGGTTTTCAATATAGCAGCAAAGAATGAAGCAACAATAGAGTGAGCTAATAGGGACAGAAAGTAATGGGAAGAAGAAGACATGGAGATGGCAAGTAGAGAAATACACCCAAAGAAGTTGGTACTGAACAGAAGACAGAGAAGCTACTATTAGAAAATCAGAAGAGGAAGGGTTATTTATTTATTTGTTTGTTTGTTTTAAAGGATGAGAGACAACAGAGGATATATTAATGGAAAGGTCATTAGACCAAGATTTGTTGGAGATACAGATAAGGAAAGGTAAGTGATGGAACAAGGTCTTTTCAGAGGAAAAGGACATGGGATTACAGAACACAGGGAATCAAATAGCTGTAGAAGACAGAACACTTGATCACTTTTGGTGAGGAGGGCAGAGGCAAAGAAGGATGTAGACTTAACAAGATTGCAGGCACCTGACTGTCCTTTCAAGACCATGCAGAAGTAAGAGGAGGTGAAGCACAGATTCCAGACACATGTAATACTTTGAAACCTTCTTTTAGGCCATGCATTAATTTTTTCATAACCTTTAGGAACTCATTACCTTGATTTATATTATAGAGTTTGCTTTTTTTAAAAGCTAAAGTCATAAGCTTAAAACATCAACAAGGAGTAAGAATACAGCATGGGAAGCTATGATGAGGTTGTCTGGTAACCAGAATTAGTTTGGACACAGAACTAAACCTAATTCAGTGTGACACTGAACCACAATGCATTTAAGGCACCTTTATGAGGTTTAGGGAATATATCCAGTTCTTATTTGGCAGGGGGTGCATCATAGTAATGCCCTAATAAGATTTGTATCAGTGCCCCCTTCAACACAATACCTCTTTGACTTTGTCTATTCCAACTCTATAGCTTAATCATTCTATTCCAGCCACACGGGCCTTCTTCCTACAATATGCCAGTTATACTCCCTCCTAACTTTGAGCCTTTGTTCTGGCCTTTTTCTTTATCTAGAATCTTTACCTCATTGATATCTTCTATGATATCAGCTTCTTCAAGTCTTTGCTCAAATCCCAATCTCAAACCTCAGTGAGGCCTATCCTGACCACCACTTTAATCTGGCAGCCTGCTTCCCACCCATCCTTGCTGAATACGTTTATTCTGCTCTACTTTTACTTTCTTCAAAACACTCATCAATGTGTAAGATCTCTAATAATTCAAATTTAAAAATCATACTTATTTCATTTTATCTGTCTCCTTCTGTAGCATTATAAACTTTATTATGACAAGGATGTATGTTTTGTTCAATGATGTATCCAGAGTGCCAAAGAGTATCTGGCACATATATTGTTGTTGTTGTTAAATGCCGTTGAGTCATTTCCAACTCATAGCAACCCCATGCACAGCAGAAAAAAACACTGCCCGATCCCGCACCAGCCCCCCAATCCCTGCTATACTTGAGCCCATCATTGCAGCCACCATGTCAATCCATCTCGTTGAAGGCTTCCCCCTCTTTCGTTGACCCTCCACCCTACCAAGCATGACATCCTTCTCCAGGGAATGGTCCCTTCTGACAACATGACCA